>NC_053448.1:41579353-41879353 GCF_007990345.1 Gossypium hirsutum | reverse complement strand
CCATACGAACTTACCTGGGTTAATTTATAAGATTTTCAGTAGTTTAGGGACTATTATGCTATTTTCTCTTTTTTACGTTTGTCTATGGGCTCTTGATCTAAAATGTAAAATTATTCATTCATTAGCACATGTTTCAATTCTAGTTCACTTCATAATTTATACCCCTTATTTTTTGAAATTATACAATTACCCTAAATTTTACAATTTTTGCAATTTAGTCCCTCGTAAATTAGCCCATCAAATAAGATACTTTTTATCAAGTAACACTTTATCTAAATATTCTAAATTATTACACATCCTTTGATAAATATAATTTAATACCAAACCCTAATATTTAATCTTTTCACAATTTGGTCCTAAAATCAATTCCCCTTGAAATCACTTGATAAAATCATCATATAACAAAATTAAAGCTTAAAATCCATATTAATTCATCATAATCATCCAGCACTCATCAATGGTAACTTTCAAGATTACTCATAAAATCAAAAACTAATGAAATAGACAATTGGACCTAGTCGTAAAAATCTTAAAAACACAAAAATTTCAAGAAAAGAGCAAGAATTGAACTCACTTGTAGCAAAATATGAAAAAACAGCTTTTAGGGGCCTTCTATGGTGTTTTTGGCTGAAGAAATGTGAAGAAATGTCTAGAAATCCAATTTAGTCCCATTTTTAACTATTTAATTTTATTTCAGTTCCAATTTTACCTTTTGTTCACACTAATTCTTTGATTTTTCTTTGCTTATGCCATCCAAGCCTTCCACTTTGGGCTAATTTTCCTTTTTATTCCTTCCTTATTAAACACTTAAGCTATTTAATCATTTTAGCAAATTTTGCCCATTTTTCAATTTAGTCCTTTTTAATTAATTAATTATCAAAACGTTAAAATTTTCTAACGAAACTTTAATACTAACTTAATGACACTCCGTAAATATTTATAAAAATATTTATAGCTCGGGTTATAAAATCGAGGTCTCAATACCTTGTGTTCGAAACCACTTACCTAATAAATCCTTCTAAAGCACAATTCACTAATTCAAAAATCTTCTAAAATCAAACCTGACTCAAAAATAATAAATAATAAAAATTTTGAACTCACTCTTCTAATTTAGTGGTCTCGAACCACTGTTTCTAATACCACTAAAAATTGGGTTGTTACAACTTTCCCCCTTTAGAAAATTTCGTCTTCGAAATTTGTTACCTGAGAATAAATTTGGATACTGTAATCTCATCGATCTTTTTGTTTCCCAAGTAGCCTCCTCTGAACCATGACGGTGGCATAATAATTTTACTAGTGGAACTCGTTTATTCCATAATTCCTTAACCACTTGAGCCAAAATCTTCATCGGTTCTTCCGAGTACGTCATATTTGATTGTAACTCAATTTCACTATGAGGAATAACGTGTTAAGGATCAGATTTGTATCGTCTTAGCATTGATACATGGAACACATTGTGAGTTTTTTCAAGTTCAGGAGGTAAAGATAATCTATAAGCCATAGGGCCGATTCTTTCAATAATTTCATATGGTCCAATAAATTTTGAACTCAGTTTTCTTTTTCTGCCAAACTGTTATACTTTCTTCCACAGTGAGACTTTTAAAAATATCCGATCACCCACATTGAATTCTATATCTCTTCTATTCAAATTTGCATATGATTTTTGATGGTCAGAAGTAGCTTTCAAACTGTCCTGGATAATCTGAAATTTTTCTTCAGTTTCTCGAATCAAATCGACTCCCACTAACTTGGATTCACTCAATTCAGACCAATACAACGGAGTCTTACATTTCCTCCCGTAAAGAGCTTGAAATGGTGCCATTTTGATACTAGATTGATAACTATTGTTATATGCAAATTCATTCAAAGATAAATACCTTTCCCAGCTACCTCCAAACTCAAGTATACAACATCTCAACCTATCTTCCAGAATCTGAATCACTCGTTCTGATTGTCTGTCAATCTGAGGATAAAACGCAATGCTAAAATTTAGCTTTGTACCCAGAGCTTCTTGAAATTTACTCCAAAATCTCGATGTAAACCTCAGATCTCGATTTGCAATAATAGATGTTGGGACCCCAAGTAATCTCACAATCTCCGATATATACAATTCTGCTAACTTCTCAAGTGAAAAGTCGGTTCTGATCGAAATAAGATGTGCCAACTTAGTCAATCTATCAACAATCACCCAAATTGAATCTTTCTTTCTCAGAGTCATAGGTAATCCAGATAAAAAATCCATTGTGACATGCTTTCATTTCCATTCAAGAATCATGACAGGTTGTAACAAACCCATTGGTACCTGATGCTCTACTTTGACTTGTTGGCAAATCAAATACTTTGTTACAATTTCACAGATTTCCAGTTTCATACCCGGCCACCAATACATCCGTTTCAAATCACAATACATCTTCGTGCTACCTAGATGAATGGAATACATGCTACTGTGAGCTTCAGATAAAATATCATTTTTCAAATCTGAATTATTCGGAACAAAAATTCTATTGCGATAACGCAACATACCATTATCATCAATGGTGTACTCTGAACTCAACTTGTCCTAAACCATCTGTCGTTTCAATACCAATTTTGGATCCTCATATTGCAATTCCCAAATCCGTTGAAGGAACATAGGTTTCATTTTCAATTTTGCTAATATAGAATCGTCTTCATTAAGAGAAAAATAAGCATTCATCTCTCAAAGTGCAAACAATGACGACTTTCGACTAAGTGCATTTTCAACCACATTAGCCTTCCCTAGGTGGTAGTCAATAATTAGGTCATAATCTTTTAGTAACTTTAACCACCGTCTTTGTCTTCAATTCAGCTCTTTCTGAGTCATCAAGTATTTCAAACTTTTGTGATCTGTAAACATAACATCTCTCGGCGTATAAATAGTGTCTCCAGATTTTCAAAGCAAACACAATTGCAGCCAACTCAAGATCATGCGTAGGATAATTCTTCTCATACGGTTTTAGCAACCGAGAAGCATAGGCCACTATTTTTCCTGATTGCATCAGTACACAACCCCATCCATTTAAAGACGCATCACTGTAAACAACATATGGTACACCCGATTTTGGATGAGTCAAGACCGGAGCTTCTGTTAGCATTTTCTTCAACTGATCAAAACTCTGTTGACACTTATTAGACCAAACAAATTCAATATTTTTCTATAGTAAGTCATCGGCAAAGCAATCATCAAAAATTTCTTGACAAAACGGCAGTAATATCTTGCTAAACCCAGAAAACTACGCACTTCTGTTAAATTCTTTGGAGTTTTCCAGTTCACCACTATAGATACTTTGCTTGGATCCACTCGAATCCCTTCAGCTGATACAATATGACCCAAAAATTTAACCTCGTGAAGCCAAAATTCACATTTACTAAACTTTACATACAACTGTGTTTCACATTTAACCTCGTAAAGTCTGTAACACAATTCTCAAGTATTGTGCATGCTCAGATTCTGTCTTGGAATAGATCAGTATATCATTAATAAACACAACCACAAATCTATCCAAATAAGGTTGAAAAATCTGATTCATTAAATCCATGAAAGCAGCATGAGCATTAGTCAAGCCAAATGGCATTACCAGAAACATCCAACACTCATCAATGGTAACTTTCAAGATTACTCATCAAATCAAAAACTAATGAAATAGACAATTAAACCTAGTTGTAAAAATCTTAAAAACATAAAAATTTCAAGAAAAGAGCAAGAATTGAACTCAATTGTAGCAAAATATGAAAAACCAGCTTTTAGGGACCTTCTATGGTGTTTTTGGCTGAAGAAATGTGAAGAAATATCTAGAAATCCAATTTAGTCCCATTTTTAACTATTTAATTTTACTTTATTTCCAATTTTACCTGTTGTTCACACTAATTCTTTGATTTTTCTTTGCTTATCCAGCCCAAGCCTTCCACTTTGGGCTAATTTTCCCTTTTAGTCCTCCCTTATTAAACACTTAAGCTATTTAATCATTTTAGCAAATTTTGTATCTTTTTCAATTTAGTCCTTTTTAATTAATTAACTATAAAAATGTTAAAATTTTCTAACGAAAATTTAATATTATCTTAATGACACTCTGTAAATATTTATAAAAATATTTACAACTCGGGTTATAAAATCGAGGTCTCAATACCTCGTGCTCAAAACCACTAACCTAATAAATCCTTCTAAAGCATAATTCACTAATTCAAAAATTTTCTAAAATCACACTCGACTCATAAATAATAAATAATAAAATTTTTGAACTCACTCGTCAAATTTAGTGGTCTAAAACCATTGTTTCCAACACCACTAAAAATTAGGCTGTTATATGCACCATACATAGGAGCGAACGAAGAGGTAATAGAATATTCCTTTCGATCACTGGAATTTGTTAATGCAACTTTCATTGTTAAAGGAAAAAAGATCCCAGTGTCAAAAATATCCAAAACCACGATAATGGGCTTGCAGTTGACGGTTGGGAAAGGAGCTTTGTCTGGAAGAGGACTCGGAAAATAACTTCAAGAATGAGTTGAAGTATCAATGCTGATGGACAAACAAGACCACTTTGGATTAGGGTATAAGCTAGATGCGAGACAAAAGGAGTTGGAAAAGAAGCAAGAAAAAAGAAAAGCGAGACTAAGTGGATGAAAGGTTAAGTGGGAACTAATGATCTTTCCCTATATATCTAAAACGTTCGTGTCAGGAGAAATCATTTATCCTGAACGAAATTATTAAGAAAAGAAACTGTGGAAGAAATGTTGGGAAATCTGAGCATTAATGCCATATCCGAAGAAAGGATTAGGGAAGAAAACTTATCAGGCATTTGTATTTATATCCCCGAAAGTGTTCTAAACAATTGGACTGCGAAAGAGATCCCTATAATTTTTAGAACTAATTCAGAGTAATGTTCAAAACACATTTATTGCTCTAAGCCTAGAAGCAATAAGAATCCTTTTGTGAAAAAGACATATGTCCAATATCTTTATTTCAATAAAATGCATATTTGTGTTTCATTTTGGAAAATATTCTTTTATTTTTTCCATTTTATTCATACTCATACCACATAGATAAATATTCTTAGATTCATTTGTTCTTTGGGTTTTTCTTTATTCCCATAACAGGTCTCCAAATATCAATGATACGAGCGACCCTACTGTTGACTCAGAGTCTCCTTTTAAGCAGGATATGTGTCCAGAAAAACCTTAGAACTTTGAAGATGATCGAGATTGTGTCCTATCTCCTGATTTGTTAAGGACGGTAAAACAAGATGAGAAACAAATCTTACCTCACAAAAATTCAGTAGAAATTTTGAGTTTGGGAGACAAATAAGAAAAGAAAGAGGTGAAGATCGAAGCTTGCATCACTGCAAAGACGAAGTGAGACCTCATTGAGTTACTCCAAGAATTCAAAGATGTCTTCACATGGTCGTATCAAGACATGTCTGGTCTAAGTACTGATATTATGGTACACTAGCTTCCCGTAAGGGAAGAATGCAAGCTGATTCAACAGAAACTCCGAAGGATGAGGCCCGATGTCCTGCTGAAAATAAAAGAAGAGGTCAAGAAACAATTCGACACTGGTTTCCTACAAGTGGTTAAATATTCGAAGTGGGTAGCCAATATAGTCCCCGTCCCTAAGAAAGATGGGAAAGTACGAATGTGTGTAGACTACAGGAATTTAAACAAAGTCAGCCCGAAGGATAATTTCCCATTGCCTCTCATCGACACCTTAATGGACAACACGACAAGTTCACTGTTCTCCTTCATAGATGGCTTCTCCGGATACGACCAGATAAAGGTGTATCCTGAAAACATGGGGAAAACTACATTCATAACCATGTAGGGAACAATTTGCTATAAAGTGATGTCATTTGGACTGAAAAATGCAAGAGTGATGTATAAAAGAGCCATGGTAACTTTGTTTCATGATATGATGCACAAAAAAATTGAGGTTTATGTCGAGGATATGATCGCAAAATCCCCAATAGAAAAAAAACATGTACAAGTCTTGAGGAAATTGTTTTTGAGGTAGAGAAAGTTCCAGCTAAAGCTCAATCCAACAAAATGCACCTTCGGGGCTAGGTCAGAAAAATTGTTAGGATTTGTAGCCAGATAAAAGGGCATCGAAATTGACTCGGATAAAGTCAAGGCTATACAGGAGTTGCCTCCGTCGCGCATTCAAAAGGAGGTTCGGGGTTTTTTAGGGAGATTAAATTACATCGTCTGGTTCATTTCACAACTAACTGATAAATGCGACCCCATATTCCGTCTCCTTAAGAAACACAATTTAGGTGTATGGGATGATGAATGCCAGAAAACCTTTGACAAGGTCAAACATTACCTGTCCAATGCCCCAATACTAATGCCACCTAGTCTAGATAAGCTACTGATACTGTACTTGGCAATATTTGGGAATTCTATGGGATGCATGCTCGGCTAACACGATGAGTCAGGAAGGAAAGAAAGAGCGATATACTACCTCAGTCAGAAATTCACTGAAGGTGAGACAAGATATTCGCCAATCGAGAAGTTGTGTTGCGTTTTGATCTGGACAATCTGGAGACTAAGACAGTACATGTTGTACCATACAACTTGGATAATCTTAAAAATAGACCCTCTAAAATACATGATGGAGTCGACTGCTTTGAATGGAAGAATGGCCTGATGGTAAATTTTGCTTTCTGAATTTGATATAATCTATGTGAACTAGAAGGCAATAAAAGGGAGTGCAATAGCATATTTTCTCGCCAATAGAGCTCTAGAATATTACGAGCCTTTGAATTTTAATTTCCCAAACGAGGATTTGATTTCTGTTGCAACCACTGAAGAAGATGTTTAAGAAGGACATTCTTGAAAACTAAATTTTGATAGAGCCTCAAACGCTACGGGTAATAGAATCGGGGCAATCCTAGTATCCCCAAACGAAGATCATTATCCTTTTACTACTAAATTTGATTTTGATTGTACGAATAATATGACAGAACACGAAGCATGCATAATGGGTATCAATGCATCCATAGAACGCAAGATCAAGATACTGGAGGTATATGGGAATTTTGCACTAGTGATCTCTCAACTCAAAGGAGAAAGGGAAACGAGAGACCCCAAGTTGACCAATTATCGAAGGCTGGTCCTTGAATTAATTAAGGAGTTTGATGACATCACCTTCTGCTACCTTTATGGTCATCAAATTATCAGATTTAAAGTTAGATGAAGTAGAATGGATTCAATCTCGATATGATCAGTTGAACTTGATTGAAGACAAAAGGTTGAAAGCTATTCGTCATGGTCAGATGTACCAAATGAATGATGCAAGCTTATGACAAAAAGGTTTTCCCTAGGAAATTCCATGAGGGTGACATGGTATTGAAAATGATCCTGCCCATACAAAAAGACTTCAGAGGAAAATAGATGCCGAATTGGGAAGGACCTTATGTGGTAAAAAAAAGCTTTTTCTGGAGGAGCATTGATTCTCACCGAGATGGATGCCAAAGTCTTGCACAATTTCGTGAATTCAGATTCAGTCAAGAAAAACTTTACCTAAAAAACAGAAGGGAAAGGCTAAGGTGAAAACTTGCAAAAGGGCGTCTTGAGACCAAAGGGGTTTTGAGTTAAAAACCCAGGAAAGGGCAGCTCAAATTTAGATCGAAGATTGAACATGTGGTAGTTGTGTTTTCTTAGAAGGAGAAACATTACATCTTGAGGCATCAACAAAGTACTTTAGATCTCATAAACACATATTAGGCTCAAAATGGTCCTTAAGAAGTTTGTGCAGAGAAGCTCATGCTGCAATATTTGGGGCACCTAATTTCATCTTACTCACTTAGTATTTTAGCAACGTTTTCTATTTTGATTAATCTATTCATTTCGAGCTTTGCTCCCAACAAATTTCAATCTTGTCCATTGTTACAACCTTTTTCAAGAATTTTTACATTGATATAACTATTAATGGACTAATAACATTCAAGTAAAAGAATTTTTGCATATTTCTCTAAAAAGGTTTCTAAATAGTACAAGGACCTGAAATAGGACCACTAGTTAGAACTAACTAAATCTAAGGGTTGGAAACATCTGGGAACAAATAGTCTAAATTGTGATTACTTTCTGAATAAGAAGGCATGGTAACACATCAGTGATAGAACCTTGACGAACAATAAGCAATGTCAACCTAAGCACTAAAAAGAGGATCATTCTCGAAAATGACATTTTGCATTCATACAAATATCATTCATATACATCTAGTTAGGAGCATTTGATTCATTCTGATCATAACATCCTAATCGATTGGCATAAATATAGGCCTATGAAATGGATTCTACAGGTCATGTTCTCTAGAGAACGGTGTAACAGATTAGTGAAACTACAAATCCTATACCCCTGAAGTTGTAGTGGGTCAGATTGAAATCACCATAGCGAATCTTATCTCTCTAAAGTTGCAGTGGAGCAGATTTAAGCTACAGATCCTACACCCCTAAAGTTACAGTGGGACAGATTGAATCTACTAGTGAATCTTATCTTCCTGAATTTGCAGTGGAGCTGATTAAAGCTACAAATCTTATCTCCCTGAAGTTGTAGTGGAGTAGATTAAAGTTACAAATCTTATCTCCCTGAAGTTGTAGTAGAGTAGATTGAAGCTACGAATCTTATCTCCCTGAAGTTGTAGTGGAGCATATTGAAGCTACGAATCTCATCTCCCTGAAGTTGCAGTAGAGTAGATTGAATCTACAAATCTTATCTCTCTAAATTTGCAGTGGAGCAGATTGAAGCTACAAATCCTATACCCATGAAGTTGTAGTAGGTTGGATTGAGTCTACCATAGCGAATCTTATCTCCTTGAAGTTACAGTGGAACAGATTGAAGCTACAAATCTTATCTCCCTGAAGTTGCAATGTAGCAGATTGAAGCTACAAATACCATATCCTTAAAGTTGTAGTGGGTCTGATTGAATCTACCATAGTGAATCTTATCTCCCAGAAGTTGCAGTGGAACAGATTTAAGCTACAAGTCTTATCTCACTGAAGTTGTAGTGGAGCAGATCGAAGCTACAAATATTATCTCCCTAAAGTTGTAGTGAAGCAGATTTAAGCTACAAGTCTTATCTCACTGAAGTTGTAGTGGAACAGATTAAAGCTACAAGTCTTATCTCCTTGAATTTGTAGTGGAATAAGATGAAGCTCCTAATCCTATGCCCCTAAAGTTGCAGTGGTGTAGAATGAAGTTACAGTCGCAAATCTTATCTCCCTGAAGTTGTAGTGGAGCAAGATGAGGCTACAAACCCTATATCCTAGAAGTTGCAGTGGATTGGATTAAAACTACAACAACAAATCTTATCTTATCAAAGTTGCAATGGAGCAAGATGAAACTATAATGCTAAATCCTGTCTTCCTAAAGTTATAGCAAAGCAGATACAGTGAAGTAAAGTAACCAATAGATTGAAAAAGTGAGCTACTTGAAAAAGAGGAGCACCAAAGAAGTCAAGATTCGACAAGACCAAACAAAATTGGCCCTTCTTAAAGTCTTTGCTCCATTCCCGTTACACATCAACGAGCAAAGAGGGACAACTGTAACAGGATAATTTTAGCCGGCCCCATAAACAAAACAACAAAAAAAATAACGTCCATTTACAAAAATATACTGGCCCAAATACATTACCCAATTTACCCTAACCCAAATCTGCTAACCTTAAAACCTTTAAAGCCCAAGCCCAAAAACTTAAACTAATTAGAAAAAACCCTAGCCACCGTTGCTCCTGACCATGTCGGCGGATACGACACCCAAAGACTGTCCCTCCTTGCTATTGTTTCACTAAAATGGCAAGGCACAGCCTCCCCAACGCCATTGACCTTGCCACAAATGCCTGCAAAAGAAAAAAAAGGAAGACAGAAAGCAGAACAGAAGAAATAGCAAAAGAGAAAGAAATAGGAAAAGAGAAAATAAAAATGAGTATTTTGTAATATTTTTTGGCTATAAAAGCCATAACGATCATGTGTATTTTTTGAACGGGAAATCGAATAGATTCAAGGAAAAGTAGAATACAAAAAAAAATTCTTAAAAGGTAGTTCATTTATCTTTTTATTTTTGGAGCAAATATATATCTATAAAAAAGAAAACAAATAAAAAGAAAGTTTTTACATGTTTGCACCATCGTCGGGGTGTGTAGAAACTGAAAGGTTTCATTTTTTCTTTTCATTTTAGTCTTTTTTGGGGTATTTTAACCCCGGATCTACTTTTAGGGCTTTGAAAGGATTTGAAAGGCTTCTTTTTTAAAATTTTCAGCCACCGAAGGTGGCAACCGCCGTCGCCGATGATCAATGACCACGATGGACGTTCGGCGGCCTTGTGGCCAGGGTGGGAGAGAATTATGAGAGAAAAAAATAAGAGAATTTTTTTAAACAGGGTTTGAATTTGTTTTTGTTCTAATTTTTTTATTTATATAGGGCCCTATAGAACGCCATTTTGTGATTGACCTGCAAAAGCCCAAAACAGCGCCGTTTTGACGCTTGGCCCGACAACCCGACTCGAACTCCTTTAGATCCGCGTGTTTTTGAAGGAATGGGTTATTTTCCATTTTGGCCCTTCAACTTTTCAGCATATTTTTAAATTAGTCCTACATATTTTTATTTTATTTCATTTTTACCACGTTATTTTGATTCCTTTGCGATTTGGTCCTTTAACCTAGTGTCAACCCAGAGGAATGACAAGGATTGGATTAATTGCTCTCTGGGCCCCAAAATTTTATATTTTATTTTAATTTAATCTTTTATATTCTGTTTCCTTGTAATTTAGGCACTAAATTTTGTCATATTTTCAATTTAGTCCTTTACTTTCCTTTTTCTTATTTATTTCGTAATTTATTCTTTAAGTTTTGTTTAAATTTCAATTTAATCCCTCATTTATTTAATTTTGCCTCTTTATTTACTATTTTTATTATTTTATCCCCTAAAATTTTATTATGCTTTCAATTTAATCTTTTTTATATAACCTTGCCCTTTTTATTTATTTAATTTCCAGCATTTTTAATTCCTTATTTATATTTTATCCTTTAATTTACATAACTTGCATTTTTATCCTTGAGTTTCTTAATCATCTCATTTTAGTTCATTTTTTCTTTTTCTTTTTTTAATGTTGATGTTATTGTTAAGTGATTATTTTTGCTAATTAATATTTTATTTTGTCATCACTTGTATTACACAACCATGACCATAGCATTATCATACTTTTTTTTTACCATTTTTTGTCATTACTAATGTTCTACTTATTATTTTACTATTATTGCCATTATTAAATAGTATTATTAATCAGCTAAAAATTATTCCAACTACCACTTATTATTTTGTTATCATTTTTTACCACTTAAGCTATTCTATACTACTTTTTTCATTTTCATATTATGCAACATGTTCAAATATTCGTTTATTTTTGTACCAACACTTGAATAAATTAATCGCATATTGCATTAAACGTTATATTTACCCGATACATAAAAAAATCCTTTTTTAAAACTGAGGCAATGTTTTTTGTTTAGGGATTCGAGAAATAGTGCCCTAACTTATAGGGTACGACTTTCTCCGTGAACCAAGATAAATGAGCATCCTTTTAAAATTCAAAATATATAAGATTTAGGTAATAATCAAATAACAAAAATCCTTATTTTCAAGGATTCGATATATCGTGCCTTAATTTACGGGACATGATCCTTTTCTCGATTGACTCGAAATAAGAAGGCTCTTTCCATAAAATTCAATTTAGTTTGCAATCATTCAAGAAGGGGGTCGTATCTTAAATTTTCTTTGAATTTTCAATTATCGACACTAAGACATCAAGTAATCAATTAGGTACCAATTTTGGGCGTTATGAAGGTGCTAACCCTTCCTCATATGTAACCAACTCCCGAACCCATTTCTTGGATTTTTATAGATTGAAATTTATCATTTTAATAAATCTAACATTTTAAAAAGATTTGGTGGCGAATCCATCTTCGTTTTTAAAATAAAAAGTAGATTTCCTAAAAGGTTTCGACAATGGTTACTCTTAGTTTGCCTTTCTTCTCCTTTGAGATTACTCTGTAAACATATTATTTGTGCATCAATTTATTCTATTTCATTTATCATTTGTATTATGTATCACATCTTTATTCATGGTTACTATTAATAATAATATTTTATTAAAAATCTTAATAAGAGGGGTAGTGAATGCTTACCCATGAAAATTGAGCATTATAAAACTTGTTATTAACCCAAGCTAGATGTGAACAAAGGGGAGCTAGCTTTAACAACCTTGGGTTGCAATTCTATTCCTCATAGGAATATCAAAACCTGTCTTTGTCTTTGCGATGAGTCAGTGAAAAGGGTAGGACCACTTAGGTATCAGTTGTACCCAATTTCCATTTCCCGTCAAAGGTAACATCAACATGAATAATAGGTGACCCAAGGCCTCGAAAAGTTGTTTTTTGCTTCTCGTAGAATTGATTCGGTACAACTGAATCTACCCATCAAGTGACCCACCAACAGTAGAGCCTAAACTAAGTCGCAGACTCGCAATGGTTAAGGCTTAGATGAGATTATTGTTGAAATGATAAGAAAAGTTTTATCTAAAAATTTCACATGTTCGCAATCCTTTTTTAATTTGATGTTTGTTTCGATTTAGACTTATCATTTTATTGTTCTTTAATGTTGTTCTTTTCAATTCACCGTAGTTTTTCAATAGCGTGAAATGAAGTGTGAAAAGAACATTTTACTGTTTCAAATTAATGGTTTGTACACATCACTTCCATTTCGTATTTATTATTCTGTCCAAGAGCTATAGATCAATTAGTACCCCATCAACACTTCTAATTATATCCCATGTAGATTCGTGTCCTTAACCTTAAAAATAATGTTAAATTATAAAAATCATTTCATATATTGCCTGTAAAGTTAAAATAAAAATGCTGAGATGTTTTCTTATATTTTTTTTTTATTTTTTACTATACCAAAGAATACATCATACCCTTCATTCTATTTTTAGAATTTTTAAAATTCATTATGTGGTGTATACAATTATTTTTCTGTATACAAAAACTGTATATGATTAAAAGGGAAAAATTAATAAAGTACTTTCCAAGAAAAGCAAAGAGCTGTTAAGCATGTACACTAAAAAAAATTTGTATTGATGATTGATTGGCACACGGAAGAATAGGTGGTTAAAATGAATGGTTTACTCTGCTGAAGAATGGGTGAAGAGTTACCTAGTAGGGTGATCAAAGTTGAGGACGAGAAGAAATAGGTGAGAGAGAGAAATTCGTCCTTTTGGCTACATGCTCCGAGCTTATATACCCTTAGTCCCTTGTCCTAAGGCATCATCGTCACATGTCTAGCTACCATTAGCGAGTCAGAGGCAAGTAGCCAAGTGGTCTGATGGTATAGGTCTAGGTAGAGTGACATATAATGTGTTATAGGTCACCTTAGATGTGACTTGCTCAATTACAAGTCTGACATTGCGGTTAATAAGTAGGGTCTACTCAGTTACTGAACCAGAGGTATTTTGCGAAGGTTCCTCCAAGGGATTAGCTCATACCACTCATGAGGTTAACTTTTTGAGACGTCTTGACAGGGTGCAACAGGTTGTTATGTATGAAACTCATTTTACCATTTAAATGAAAATGAATACATGTACTAACTAGTAATCTACCTACAGGTCAAATTAATTTGCTCAAAATCAAAATAAAACATAAATGTAGGCCCACAAACTAAATAGCCCCAAAATCAAAATGAAACATAAAATGGGCCTACAAACTAAATAGTTGGGCTGAAACGGAATTAAAATTTTAGTTGGAAAGTCCAAAATGAAAACCATATCAAATATGGGCTTAGCCTATATAAAGACCCAAAATTAAAACACTACATAAAATGGGCTTGAAAACAACCATTTAACCCAAAATCTAATTCTGTCCAATTTAGAAGGCTAATTTTATAAGCCTTGAGGTCCATCCAAAAATCAACTCAAATGAAATCCAAAGTCTATAATTTTCCTCTTTAATCATTATTGTGGAATAGTAATAAGGAAAAACTTATGAAGAATTTCGTCCATCTAAGTTTTTGAAAAAAGATCTTAAGGCTTAACTTTTTTTTTTGTCACAACCAGGGTATCTATCGTCAATAACACTGACCAGTCCTCTCACCATGGGTGCTCTCAAAAAAGGTAAATGACTAGTCAGGAAATATACTTCATTCCCATGAAATATACTAGGATCTTATTACCTATTCTAGTTCTCAAGTCGCTTTCTGTACATTATAATTGCGTCATAGGACTTTCACCAATGGTACTCATTTATTCATTAACTCCTTCACTTCTCGAGCTAAGATTTCAACCGGTTTTTCCTCATAGGATAAATCAGCCTAAACTTCTATTTCTTCCACTGAAATAACATGAGACAGGTTAGATCATTATTGTTGCTTTCTGCAACACCCCTAACCCATATCCTTAGCTAAAACAGGGTTACAGAGCATTACCGAAATATACAGATCAATTACAGACATTTTCATATCATTAAACATTCATATCAGTAATCAATCATATACAATCATAACATCCCTTATATGAGCCCTCAAGGCCTAAATTATGCTTTAAAAACAAGTCGAGACTAAACTGAGTACTTAGAAAATTTTTCAGCAAATTTTAAATTTTTTCCAATATGCAGGGGACACACGCCCGTGTGGCCAAGCCGTGTGGCTCACACGGTCAAGAGACATGCCTGTGTCTCAGGCCGTGTGGGCATTCGAAATAGGGCACACGACCGTGCCCCAGCCTATGTCCAAAATTAGGTGCTCTTTCACTTAGGTCACACGACCAAGCCACACGCCCGTGTGTTAGGCCGTGTGAACATACTGACTTGTATAAATAAGGTCCAGGGGTCACACGGCCAAGCCACACGCCCATGTGCTAAGCCATATGAACATTTTGAGCATTCTATTTTGCAAAATTTAAAGATGCAGGGGACACATACCCAAGTCACATGCCCATGTACTAGGCCGTGTGTCACACACGACTGAAACACAACCGTGTGGATGAAAATAGGCCATTTTCCAAGCCATTTTTCTCACCCAATATGTCTTCCACTTACATTAACACTTTAATACATTTACAAGCCAATATAAATCATTCAATCCAAGCCAAAATCAAACTTCAAACATGACATTTTACCACAAACAACCAATGTGCTCTTAGGCACCTCAAATGACAATTTATTATCATGTTTACCTATTGTTCATATTTGCCTAGTTAATCAAATGCATATATGCATAATCAAGCTCATATTTCAAACATGATAATTCCACTTATTTACACATCAAAACATACCAAAACATAAGCCATTCCAATGGCTAGTTACAATCAGAATGTTTTCATGCCAACATTGGCTAAATAACCTATACATGCCATTATAACCAAAGTTAATTTACTAATTATACCGAAATGAGTTGATGGATAGTGTGAGATATCTCTGCCAAGCTTCCAACCCAACGAACTTCTGAATTACTATAAAACAAGAGAAATAAAACAGAGTAAGATTTTAAGCTTAGTAAGTTTGTATAACGGGAAATTAACTTACCATTCATTTACATTTAATGTAAGCATATAAAATACATCCAATGAAATTTGGCCAATAACCTAAACACGTATCCTCATCAGACATATTAGTCATGTATTTCACATGAATTTCAAGAAACATGTATGAGCTCATCAATATCAAATTTCCATATTCATAACTTTCCACATCTTGTGTTCACATATATCAATTTCTATGTATTTCAGGTATATTCAGGTAATTATTCACTTTGAATTCATATATTTTCTCATGTTAGGATTTTTCCCGTTGAATCATTTAAAATATCGATGGATACACAGGTAGTACACACGAAGTGAACAAGTCTAAAATCCGTTAATTCATTTTCAGGAATACTCATACAAGCACATAAACGGAAAGCTCTCTCTTGAGTCATATAACGAGAAGCTCAAGTGAGCCATGTAAAGGGAAGCTCATTCAAGTTGTATAACGGGAAGCTCATAAAAGCCGTAATCAGGAAGTTCAAGCGAGCCAATATCAGGAAGCTCTGGAGAGCCACTAATCAAGAAGCTCACGAAAGAGCCTTTAATCAGGAAGCTCCAAAGAGCCATATATCGGGACGCTCATAAGAGCTGCGGTGTGTCCACAACACATGCAGGATCACAACCAAACGGGATGCTTCGAAGAGCTATTAATAGGAAGCTTGTAAGAACCGTATAACGGGAAGCTCATGAAAGCCAAATATTGGGATGCTCATGAGAGCTAATAACGGGACGCTCATTCGAGCTGTGGTGTGTCCGCAACACATATAGGACCACAACCAATTCGGGAACCCTATATCCATCGAATTTCATTTATTTAAATGAGACTTAATATTTGTCAGACATTGTCGAATATGTGACTATTTTCATATATGATAATTACACAATTCACATACATAACATTCAATTCAAACATATAATTATACAATTTAATTACACGAACTTACCTCAACAAGTGTTCGTGTATTTGTAATCTACTAATCTAATACCTTCTTTTTTTCTCATTCTAACTCCGTATTTGGTCTATCCTGATCTATATTAATGAATTTAACATCAATTCATATTCAATTCAATTCAATTCACATCTTTGGAAAAATTACCATTTTGCCCCTATACTTTTATTTAATTATGGTTTCATCCCTAGGCTCGAAAAATGAAATTCATGAAATTTAATCCTTATTCCAAGCCTAGATGATTTTTACATCTAATAATAGCAGCCCATGTATTTCATAAAATTTAGAATTTTTCCATAAATTTTACATCTTTTCAATTTAGTCCCTAAATCATAATTTCATCAAAATTCACTTTACAAAAGTTGTTTATCTATCAACAACCCTTCATTTTCTACCATAAAAATTCATAATTCATGCACATTCATCCATGGAAAAACCTTAATACTTTGATAACCTTGCAAATTAATCCCCGAGATAGCTAGATTAAGCTTTTACGATCTCAAAAACATAAAAATTATCAAAAACGGGACTAGAATACATACCTAATTGAGCAAAATAAGCTTGTTAAAACTCAATACCCATAGCTAGGGTTTCCATGGATTCTTTTTTTTTGTTTAGGAAAGATGATGAAATGATGATATTTTTATTATTTAATTAATTTATCATCTTTATTTTATCATCTTTCCAATTTAATCATTTTCTTTTCTTAATTTTCCAATGATGACTAATCATCCTTATCTACTAACTCTTTTAAATGGTCTATTTGCCATATAAGGACCTCTAATTTTGAATTCCATAGCTATTTGATCCCTTTAGCTACTAGAATTCAACTTTTACATTTTATACAATTTGGTCATTTCCATCTAATTAGACATATAATCGATAAAATTTCTTTACGAAATTTTCATATGACATTTCTATCATAATGCACACCATAAAATACTATTAAAATAAATTTTCTTCCAGACTCAGATTTGTGGTCCCGAAACCACTATTTCGATTTCACTGAAAACGGGCTGTTACACTTTCAATCTGCCCTGGATCAATTTTACCACATTTTAAACTTCCTAAATCAATTCCAACTCAACAACCTTTCCCTCACTCAATTTTGGCCAACAAATAGGCGTTTTACATCTACGACCATATAAAGCTTTATATAGAGTCATCTGAACGCTCAATTGGAAATTGTTATTATACACAAATTCAGCTAATGGTAAATATCATTCCCAGCCAGCTTCGCGATTAACAATACAGGCTCGCAACATATCTTCTAGTACTTCAATAACTCACTCTAATTAGCCATCACACAAAGGATGGAATGTCGTGCTGAAATTTAACCTCGTACCTAACGATTCATGCAATTGTTTCCAGAATCTTGAGGTAAAACAAGGATCTCGATATGAGATAATAGACACAGGCACATCGTGTAGTCTAACTATCTCACGAATATAAACTTCACCTAACTTCGGAAGTGACCAATTAGTTCTCACTACAAGGAAATTGGCAGACTTTTTCAGTCAATCCACTGTCATCCAAATTGCATTTCTTTTGCTCAAAGTTAACGTTTGACCAACTTCAAAATATGTAGTAATTCATTCCCATTTCCATTATGGAACCGAGATGAGGTGAAGCAACCTAGTGGGAACCTAATGCTCAGCCTTTATCCCTTGACAGATCAGACATTTAGGGATATGCCCCACAATTTCTCTTTTTATTCCAAGCCACCATTATGATTCTTGCGAGTCATATTACATTTTTGTACTACCGGAGTCATAGCAAAAGGACCATCGTGAGCCTTACGTAAAATTATTGATTTTAGGGCAGCATTATCAGGAACACAAAATCTATTTCGAAACTGGAGGCTAACACTCGTAACAATGTTGAAACTCTCAATATCACCTTATTTAACAAACTTCATTTTCTCTGCTAACTTAACATCAGCAAAATGTGCCTCATTAATTTGATCAAGCAACATAGGCATAACTTTCAACTCAACTAATAGACTGCCATCATCACAAATACTAAGTTGGGCAATCATCACTCTCAAATCAATTTTTGACTTCTGGCTCAGAGCATCGGTTACAACATTTTATCCTTACACCGATTACCCCACACGAAAAGCACATTTTGTACAAGAGTTGTGTCATCGATAAAGCTATTTTAAAAAACTCGTTCATGAATCTCCTGTAAAAATTGACAAAGTCAAAGTTTCGAACTTTAGGCTCATTTTTCAATGCTTTCCACTGAAGGATAACTTCAATAGTTTTAGGGTCAACCTGAATTCCCTCAACTGAGATAACATGCCCCCAAAAAATGAATTCAGAAAACTAAAATTCACACTTACTAAGTTTCTCGAATATCTGCTTCTCATGCAATACTTGCAATATGGTTCTCAAATGCTTATCGTGCTCAGTCTCCGATCTAGAGTATATCAGAATATCATCGATAAACACCACCACAAATTGATCCAGGTAGGGAAGAAACATGCGGTTCATGAGATCCATGAACTCCTCAAGTGCATTCATCAGCCCGAATGGCATCACTAAAAATTCACAGTGACCTTAATGTGTACAAAATGCCATTTTTTGGTACGTCACTATCTTTCACCTTCAAATAATAATATCCTAATCTCAAATCAATCCTAGAAAAGACTGATTGACCTTTCAACTGCTCAAATAAATCATTGATACACGACAACGGATACCAGTTCTTAATTGTCAACTTATTCAACTGTCGATAATCAATGCAGAGCCGCATCAATATATCTTTCTTTTTAACAAACAACACTAGAGCTCCCCAGGGTGATATACTAACACGTATAAAGTCGCGGTCCAAAAGATGTTGCAATTAAATTTTTAGCTCTTTTAACTCTATTGGTGTCATTCGGTATGGAGTAATTGACACAGAAGTTGTACCTGGGAAAACTTTAATTATAAATTCGACCTCACGATCAAGAGTCAATTTTGGTAATTCTTAAGGAAATATCTTGGAACTCATATACTGCTCAAATCTTGCTTATATGGTTTTCATCCGAGTTTGAGTTAATAATATAGGCTAGAAATGCTTCACAGCCTCGATTCAGGATTTTATTAGCTCTAACAGATGAAATGATACGAGTTAAACCACTTGATCTGATGCCATTCACTTTCACTATCTCACCTCTCTGGCTCTGGATGAAAAACATCTTTTTACGGTAGTCTAGAACTACACCATTCTCGGTTAATTAGTAATTTCCAAAATCACATCAAAACCGCCAAATGGCATAATAAACAAATCAACATGAAATTATATATTATGGATTTCCAATAGACATCGTCTACAAACTTGACCAATGAGCATAGTCTGTCCCAAAAGACTCAAAACAATCATAGCCACTTTCAACAACTTAGATTTCAGATTTCCCGATTTCACAAAACTAGAGTTGATATAAGAATGCAATGAACTAGGATCAATTAAAGAATACATAGGTTTTGAATATAAAAGGAAAATATTTGCTACAACATCGATAGCTTCACCCTCTTCACGGGTCTAGATAACGTAGGCTCGTGTTGGGGCTCTAGCATCAGATTTCTGAATAATCAGATTAATATCTTTCCTCTGACCTCCCCTAGAAACAGAACTACCACGAGGATTTCCCCAACCCCTTACAATAGGAGTGAACCTCTGAGTAGCAACAAGAGAAGCATCATCATTCATCAAGCATTCTCGACCAAAATGCTCTAGGGATCCTCAACGGAAACATGCATCCATTTTCTTCCAACACTCGCTATAGTGTCCTCTTCCACAAGAATCACATTTGGCACCTCCTTACCTCTCGCAAGGCCTCATACATTGCCTATCGATACAGATGGTTGTCAATCTCGGCCTTTCTCAGATCTGGCAATCCTCAAATTTTACCTCTAAGATCCCCAAGAATCCCTAGCCCGTTTAGGTAACAAATGCGAACTAGAAGCCCCTAGTCTTTTCCCGAAGGCTCGGGAAGGTTCAGTCTTTTTATCAAGGCCTATGGCCTGCTCAACCATCTTTACACGTCTAGTCATATCAGAAAATTCTTTCAGTTTATGCGATACTAGTTGAACTCTAATCTCAGCTCACAATCCTCAGAGGAATTACTTACTACTCTCTTCCTCAAATAGAATCAATTCTAAAGAATACTTGCTGAGCCGTAGAAATTCCTGTTCAAAATCGATCACCAACATATCACCCTGTCTCAGCATCATAAATTCTTGTTTTCAATCCTCCAAATACACTAAAGAACCATCACCGTCGACCATTCGTCGGTCATCGGATTGTCACTATTGCAATCATCATGCACGACGATGCCATCACCAATACGACTCCCCTAGCATCTCGAACTGTCGTTGTTTTTCTCAAATGGGCTTAGCTGGTTAGGTCTGGGCTAGTGACAATTCGACTGGTCTGGTTTAGCCACTAGTTGGACCTTCCACCTAGTTTCGTACACAGGGTCTGGTCCAACTAGTTTTTGGGCTTCGATATGGGGTTTTGGTTATCAAGTTTGATTTTCAATCTTACGTCCAATTTTCAAGTTCAATTACCCATTGAACCAATTTTCTAACTTGAATATTAATTTGTAAAATTTATTTTAATTAATTTGATTAATTTGATTTTAGTTGATAAAAACTAATTTTCCTAAAAATCACTGAGATTTTTCAAATTAACTTTTTAAGAAAATTCTTTAATCAAATTCTCTAATTGAACAATTCCCCCGACCACCTAATTTAATTCCACATTGAGAAAATCAACTCAATTAAATTATTTCCAGAGTCCTATAATTTTCTTTCAATTCAAATACAGTTTGATCGAGCTTTTGTTGAGCTAGCAAATGTATCAATCGGACATATATACAATTAGGCTCAAGTAATTACAATTTTGCCTTTAATCATCATTTCGATAATTTGTTGGCCTAATCATGAAGTCAGTCCACAAGAAGTATCATGATTGAAAATTCCTTATTGTATACTCTTTACAAAAGTAATTCATTCAACTGTTTTGTCTAATGACATTGCCATGTGTGTGTTACCCTCATATGATATCCTTGATTCCTTTGAGTTAAATATGTTCACTCAATACAATCTTATTTTATCTCATTGTCACAATTGTGTCTTCTTAATGATTAATATTAGCACTATCAACTAATGACTGTGATAAATTTCTCGTTTGAGAACAAGTAACTTGTGGCCATGTTCCATATTTATCAATCCAGACAATGCCAATGAAAGGATATCATTAATTCTATATTTAAGATATGAATTCCATTGTACCCAACATATTGGTTATCGGCTCGATCATCTTTAGAGCATAAGTCTCAACTTATATCAAAGCACATGAGGTACATATGCATGGTCAGTGGCTAACTCAGGATTTAGGTAAGTTACACCATGAATGTCACAAGTAAATCAATTCACAAACAAATTCAAAATTAATTCAACTTGGGTCCAGTCCAATGTATCATTCTTCCAATAAGTACATCTATCTCTCTACCTGTGAAGTCAACTATTCTAATAGCCAAGACTAGCCATCTCCCTAATTGGATTGTAGACGACATAATAATCCTTCTAAGTATTTGAATCAATTGCTCACTTTGTCTCTTTTACGAGATTACGGACTTGTTTAGATTATCTACTGAAGTAAGTTATCTTTCTCGCCATGTAAATTTTCTTACAGTGCCACTTATCATAAGCTTAAACTTAGACAATTAATGAGCTAACATTTTCTTGTCACAATTTCACTACGTATGCAAAACATGAAAGACAAGAACATAAATGATATAATAGTGAAATATGAAATTAACTTTATTTATTTATTCATCGTTCAAATACATAGAAAATAGTTACATGTTTACTATAATATGGGCACATATCCTAATACCACATTCATTGTCGGAGCAACTACAATCAATAACATCCAATTCAACATCATTATACAGTTAAATCTAAATTATTCATGCATATTATATGATATGGTATCATTTTTAGGGCTTATACGAGCTTATGAAAGCTCTGTTTCTAACCCAAGATCGAAATTAGACCAAATTGTAAACAATACAAAGTTTTGAGTCGACGTCACAATTTTAAGGTTTTCTCATCACAATGTGACTCTATAACTAAGGTTCTTCGTGACCTTGAAGTATCGATGTTGTCGCAAGAACCATATTCTATTCCTCGTCGCAACATGACAACCTATTACTTCTAAAGTCAACCTAAAAACACTTGTCTATTTCCCATACAACCAAATTAACAACCCACCAAAAGATGTCAGGTGAAAATGTACCCAAAATGGTAGTCTCCAAAACATTAGCTATCAAATCTAATTTCTACCATTACACTTCCAAAAACCACCAAATTTTCATACAATGCATGACTTTTAACTTTAGGATTCAAGACCAACTATATGAATACATCCAACCACAATTTCGAAACATTAGCATAAGATTATATCATATACAACTTAACCATTTGAAACATGCCACAAGACCAAAACGAACAAACTATAAAAACTTTGTTGAGTTGAAACCAGCAGTTTGGATGCTGACTTCAAATCTCGAGGCTTCGAGGAGTTCCTAAACCTACACACAAAGAAAGCAAACCGTACACTAAGCACTAAAGCTCAGTGGTACTTTCATGATTTAAGTTATAATAACATAGCTACATTATTACAACATTAATAATAATATTACATTATTACATTATTACATTAATTACACTTACCATTATATCCAATTTTGGAGTCTACCAACTCATTCACATTCGATTCGGCCCGTAGGGCTCGATTTCATTCGAATTGCATAATAAGATACATACTTTTCAATTCAATTCATATATGAACATATTCAAAGCCTCAAACATCATATTAATTCATTTCAATATAAATTATCAAATTTATTAGTAATAACCCCTATTAACCTAACTCAGACTCAGACAGATACACGGACCATCCAATCAACACACCAAACTGGCACAAGAGTGCACTAATAGAAAAACTAAGGGAAAGCCAGCACATAAAGTGCATACTGGCACACGAAGAGCATACCGGTGCATAAAGCGTATACTAGAACACGAAGTGCATCCTAGCACACGAAGTGCATCTTGGCGCATAAGCGCATAAACCCGTACACAATCCAATCCTATTGCATGCCAACTATATCTGACTCAACTTGACTAGTTAATAAGGTATTTATGTTCAATTCACATTATATTATTCATAATTCATTATCAATTTATAATGTAACATAACATATTTCAACTCAATTTCATACCAAATATCATATATCAATTAAATCATATTACTTTTTATTTTATTCTATTTAGTCCCTATTTCGATATTCGATCTCAACCATAGAAAATCAATTGAAACATTTCATATTATCACAATAGAATCGTCCCAATGACTCATCAATGAATAAGCATGCATACACAATAAATTATTCTATCCCAAATCATAAAATTGAGGTTTCGTGCTTCACTTATCAATGGTTTTCGCTCTTCCTTTCCCTCTTGATTGTTTGGTATTGTCGCTAACTACAAATAATCACAAAGCATATCACATTATCAATTTCTAGCCAAATCATAATCAAATACCAAACCTCACATATTTTGTAATTTATTCAATTTAGTCCCTAAATCGAGACAAGCATAACTTTCAATTTACGGCCTCAAATTAGAATCAGATTTCACCGTGACTCATTAGGGACCTTCTATTTTCTATCCTTGGCAACAATCCATAGTAGTTTGCATTTTATTTAATTTGGTGCCTAAGGTGCAAAACAATCAATTAAGCTTTACAATTTTGTCATTTTCATATACTAAGCTTAATTTCTAACAAGCTCACACCAATTTCATCTAATTCTCAACAATGGTAACTTTTGAAAACTTTAACAGTTTACAAATTAGTACATGGGTTAGCTAAATCAAGCTCTCATGACCTCAAATCTATAAAAAGAATCAAAGAAAAATGGCTAGGGACTTGTAATTGATGGTTGAATATCATGAGGGTTTTCAAAGTTTTATTTCTTTAAACAAAAATGGGTACGATGGCTTTATGATGAAGATGAAGACATCATTCATCTTTTTTCCACTAACAATTTCTTATATAGTTTAATTAGTTTATAATTAAACTTATTTAATTAACTTAATCTTAATTAATCAGTAATCCTTAATTATTTTAATCTAATGGTAATTAACATCAAATTCCCAATATCATCTACTTAAAATTGGTCTATGAGCCATTTTAGTCTTTTGGATAATTTCTATATAAGTCCCCTAGCCTTAATATAATTAAAAATCTATAGTGATTAAACTTTTATGATTTAGTCCATGAACTTTAATTACTCACAATTTCGACTAAATCGCATAACCAAATTTCAGTTCATCTATACCCTAACTCCGTAAATATTCATATTTAATATTTACAAACTTAGTTTATAGAAACAAGATCTCGAAATAGTGTTTTTCGACACTACCAGAAATCAAGTCATTACATTTTAACCTTAAAATTCACATCTACTCTGAATCTGCTACCAATGATAATTAAGATATCCATATTTATCAAATCAAAATTCATAAAATCAAATTAAATATTCACAAAATCTAAATCCACATTATCCACTGCGATTCCTATATTTAACTTATAAATATTACTTTTCGATAGAATTAATGTATTTTCCATTTCTGTTTTATAGTCTATAAAAACTAATTCTTTTTAAATTTGTGATTGTGTCTCTCAACAGCATTGTGTCAAAAATTCGAACTAAATGTTTTCCAATGAGAATACATTGTACGATATTATTGCACCCAATAGTAACTATTAACTATTAAATATTATAATATTTAGTTTAACAGCCAGTCACACCACTAGCTTAATCACCCTTTTCTCATTAGAATGTACTTGTTTATTTAACTCTTTATTACCTATTTAAATAATAATAATAATGTTTAGTTTAGGTGCAACTTGCGTGTGGAGAAAAGGGATTACATAAGGCTAAACACAGGCTGGTAAGTGGGACAAATACAGCTACCGTTGATTATTTGTTTTGCCTTTACTATTATTTTTCTTCCTTCACACCTCTATCTCTAATGTTGTTCCTATTTATGTACATTTTGTTGTTGGGGAGTTGGGGTTGTTTTTAATAATTTAGAAAGTTTTGGCCAAAAAAGAAAGATTGAAACTGAATTTCTTTGCCCATTCACTGTATTTGCTTAAATTACATGAAATGAGGTGTGAAAAGAAAGACTATTTTATAGTTTCAAATTAATGGTTTGTACACGTTACTTCAATTTCGTATTTACTATCTGTTCAACAGCCAATCAATAGACCCTCATCACTTGTAATATATCCCCCACTCCCTCGTCACAAATTGGTTTTGATTATATTACAAACTTTAAACGAAGGTTAATCATGGTCACAAATTGGATTTTCATTATAAGATTTTGAGAAGTATCAAAATCTTTAATTAAGTGATAATTGTTTACCTCGTTTACCTCATCCCTTAATTATATGGTCGAAGGTTCAATCTTGTGTCCAACCATTCTTTTTGGAGAATGCCCATGAATTAATTATTGTTGTCGACAATGAATATCTTAATTTTAACAAAAAAACTACAATAATTATTTCTTTCATCAAATAAATTATGAATTTATATTTAATCAATTAGAAATTTAAAATTTTATTTTTCTGGACTAGAAAAATTGAAGGGCCAAAATTTAAAATTTTGTATGAAAATAACTTGAATTGAAGTATTTGCTTTTAAGAGAGTAAAATACCTTTTTTAGCTTAATTAAAAGGATAAAATTGATTAAATTCAATTATTATATATACGATGATAGATGATTAAATTTCTTTTTGGTACATTTTATATACGTTTTATTGTATATGTTTAGAATTTATAATTATCCATTTTAATAATGTCGTCTCTAAAGTTTAAACTTCATTTTCTTTATAAAAGAACAATGTATATTATCATTATTATTAAATTTATTATAATTTTTTATAATATATCATCAATCATGATGCACGTGGATGCGTCGTACATATATTATGATATATAAATTATTCATATTGAATCTATTAAATTTAACTAAAAATAGTTCCTCATTGCATTTCACCGAAGCTAAAAAAGAGCAAAAAGAAAAAAACATTAGAACAATTAAGAATATTGAAAAGACAGAAAACCCCACAGCCTACCGCCAACGGCAAATGCCCCCACAGCCAGCCTCCCAACCAGGTCACTTTTCATATCAAATGCTTCACATGCAAATTAAATTGATGATGATGCCACATTGGTACAGTTAGACGACAACAATATCAAGCAAAAGATACCTTGACCGGATACTTTTCAATTTCATTCTTCCATGGATTACCCCTTGATTCCGCCATGGGAGTCGACCTAAGAGCTCTCCATACAGCACTGTTACACTTAAAACCCGACCCGAATGCTATCTGCCATACCCGATCACCATCCGAGACACGACCTTTAGCTTCTGTGTAAGCCAATTCATACCATAACGAACTACTCGATGTGTTCCCGAATCTATATAAAGTCATCCTTGATGGTTCCATATGCCAATCTGTTAACTGTAGATTCTTCTGTAATTCATCTAATACTGCTCTTCCACCGGCATGGATACAAAAATGGTCAAAAGCAAGCTTAAAATCGGGTATATAAGGACTCACTTTGGCTTTCAAAATCTTCTTTCTAACAAGGGTGACAAAGAACATGAACTGTTCTTTAAATGGTAAAACAAGAGGACCTAAAGTAGTGATGTTCGTTTTCAAAGCATCACCGGCGACAGCCATTAATTCACGAGCTAATGAGACACCGATGGTTCCTTTGTCATCTTCTCTTTGATAAACACAGTTGTAATGTTTGTCATCAGCACCTTTATGGGTTCGAACCACGTGAACAAGTTGGTACTTTGAACGAGACTTATCCCGTGGTTTGTTCGATAACAACACGGCGGCTCCGCCCATTCGGAATATACAATTACATAACAACATAGACCTGTCGTTGCCAAAATACCAGTTTAATGTAATGTTTTCAGTGCTTACCACTAAAGCATACGTGTTGGGGTTTGATTGAAGAAGGTTTTTAGCTAAATCGATTGATATAAGACCAGCACTACACCCCATTCCACCAAGATTATAGCTGTTAATGTTTGTACGTAGCTTGTAATGGTTTACAATCATGGCGGATAACGATGGTGTTGGATTAAACAAGCTGCAATTCACTATAAGGATACCGATTTCCTTCGGATCAACTCCGGTTTTTGCAAAAAGTTCATCGACGGCTCCGAACATGACAGTTTCCGCTTCAGCTCGAGCTTCTTCCATACACAGATTCGGCGGTGTTGACGTTATCCCTCTCGGGAAATATGTTTTGTCGCCTAAACCGGACCGGGTCGATATCCTTCTTTGAAACTGAAGTGTTTCCTCCGTGAAAGCACCGCTATCTTCCGTCATCTTCAAAAACGAGTCGACCGACATTTTACGATCGTCTTCCGGTTTGTAACAAGCGAAGTCGACGAGATAAACCGGTCTAGAGCGTTTCGCGTAGTAGAGACCGAACAAGAAGAATAAGATTAACGAACCGGCTAGCCTCGTTGCGGCATCAATGCTTTCTAACCGAAGGGCTTGGTTAGTCCATAACTCGGAAACTCCGTCAAGTTTCAGACCGGTGAACTGAACCGCCGTGACGACGAACAACGGTACGATTAAAGCAAACATAAGCACGGTAGCGGGATTACATGAATAGCCATAACCTAACTTCACATATTTAAGTTTTACAGATTGTAAGAAATCAGGCAACCGTTTACGGATCTTGATGACGGCGGAGGATGAGTCTTTGAACGCCATTTCCGCCGTCAACCGCTCTTTATCCATCTCTATGCTATCCCTATCCATAGTTTTTTGTGTGTGTGGCTATTAAGCAAATATGAAACTAAAATCAGCTAAAAAGAAAAAAATATAAGCTGTGAAACCCTGAGGAACAGGGAAGCTAGACCACCAGAATTAAATACAACAATTACTACAAGAAAAGAAAAGAAAGGAAAGTTGGAAGGAAATGGAGTTTTGAATTAATGGTGGGTAGTTCCAATAAAGGATAGATAGTTCAACCACCATTAGAATCCATGTACTATGGGATTAATAGTCCCAAAAACAAATTTATAAATAAAATAATGATGATTAAGACAATTTAAAGATTTAATATAAAAACCAATCTTTATCTGGTGCATTAGTAAAGAAGTAATGCATGTTTGAAATTGGGAAATGATATTTATCATGGCCAAATAGGGGAAGGGAAGGGAAAAGGGTGGGGGGGGGGGCTGCTAGTGAGATTTGTACACACCATGTGAGGTTGCTTCCAAGAAAGTTCAAAAGAGTCAATCTTTTTAATGTTCCTTTTGGGTTTGCATTATGGGGTCCTGGTTATTGCCAGAAAATGAAAGAAGATTGGGTCCAACTGGTCTTTAAAAGCCTGCAGTGGAGGAATTAGAAGGTCAAATGAGAGAGAGAAGTGGAAAGTGGTGGGGGCGAAATGGGCGGGTGGAATTTAGGTGACTTGCTAATGAAAGAATAATCAATTGAGGCCGAAAGGGTCAAAGAAGGTTGCCGCTAACCTTCCAAGTTTCCTAGAAAATAAATATTGGACTTGCCGGGCTACCCGCCCGGTTTATATGGGGTAGGTTTTGAATTTATGGTTTATGAATCCGGCTGGTCTTCTCCGATTGAAATTATATTGAAGCTAAAAAAATGGGCAAGAGAGAGATCTCAAACAAAAATGATTAACACGAACTCCCGAATCAAACTGCTCTTGCCAATGGTATTGTACAAAAAGATGACCTAACGATTCATTGCCACACCATCACAAAAGGATATTCCCATGTCCCACCTAATAGGTTTCGATTTTAGTAGTAAGTTGTGAATTATCTGTCAACCCAGTCTATGGTATAATCACAAAAGACTTCATATGAAGAAAGTATTGATTAATTGTAACACCCCTATACTTGACTCAGTCACCGAATTAAGGCATCAAGATGTCACATTAGCTGCCGAAGCAATTACTAAAAATTTCATATAAATTTATCATATTAGTTAATTAATGTAGACCATTAACTAATTTTTAGTAATAATTGAATTTACGATAGAACTAATTATGAGTTAAATGTGCTCATTAAAGCATCCACAATTGATCAAAGGCCAAATTGTAAAGTTCATAAAGATTTTTAAACCGTCGTCGCGACGTTGGGGTTTCCACGTCATGACATGGCGAACTTGTCGTCGTAACGTCGTCTCCATTTTCCTACAAGTTCCACGCCTTATTTTTATTGATTTATTTTATATCATTACCTGAACCGTATTCAGATGTCATAACCGCCACTTCATTTTACATATCATCCACTTACATCTATTTCTAATCTCAAGTCATCATAAAAACATGATATTCAGTCAAAGATAACAAAGTTTATAAAATTAACACAAATATTAAAGTTTTACAAATAAGACCATTGGAGGACTTGCACTTGCAAAATTAGTTTACCCACTTTATGTATATTTCATATTTATTTCTAAATTGTGCCAATCAATTTAATTCTTCATAAAAAATTAACAAATAATTTAATATCACATCTATTAACAGTTATTTACTTATTATTTTATCAATTCATTTAAAACATACTCACATGTATTAATCATTCCATCACCTACAACCATTTCGAAACATTTCAAATTCATCTACTATATATATATATATATTCATATATTTTTCCTCCTCCTATCCATTCCACATCCTTTATGCATATATTTGTTAGAATCTTTAGCTTTTAGTGTATAACATGTTTATATGTAACATTATCTATAATTCCACTATTTACTTATGTGTTCATATCAAAGTTGTCCACTTGAGTCAAAGTTACTAAATTATTTATATCTTGAGCTACAGAATTCGAAATTAAGATTCGCTTGATTTTTTTGAAACTAGACTCAAATATATTTTTACCACAAAAATTTAAGAACTTATAATTTAGCCAATAAGTACAGTAAATTCTTCAAATTTTTCCCTGTTCTGCTGCTTGACGGTTTCAACCTTTCTTTACTAAAAATTAATTATCTATTAGTACGGGGTTTATATGATGTTTTCATTTGTTTCTTTTGAAAATAAACTCATTAAGAATTTAAAAATATAAATTTAAACCCCTAATCATTTTTTTTACAATTTTTGATGATTTTTCAAAGTCAGAACAGGGGGACCCAAAATTAATCTGACCTTGTCTTATAAAATTTCATATATCTCATAATATGAAATTATTTTGCTTAAATCGTTTTTCTATGTAAAACTAGACTCAATAAAATTTAATTTAATACTTTAATTAACCTCTAATTCAATTTCTATAATTTCTGGTGAATTTTCAAAGTTAGACTACTACTACTGTCCAAAACTATTTTAGTGCAAAATGTTGATAACAAAATTTATAACACTCTCCTTTCCTTTCTCTACAATATTTCCTTTCTCTACAATATTTCTTATCTCTTCCTCTTATTTCCCTTCACTAACATATTAAGAACATAAAACATTATATAAGAAAACTCTACTTTAACATCGATTTCATGTTTTTTTTCAATAATATCAAGCTTAAAAATATATTAAAATCTTGATGTTCTTACCTTGTCCTATTGATTTCAAACTTTAACTTGATTTTCTCTCTCCTCTAACTTCCATTTTCTTGAATCCAAGGTAATTTTCTTGTTCTACATAATATCAAACTTAAAAATATATGAAAATTCCTTAAAATTCTAGGTGAAAATGGTGGATTTTTGGCAGAAAGACCAAATTGTAAAGACAACAAAGTTTTCTTCTTCTCTCCCCTTCACTCGCGTTGGAAAGATGGATGATCCTCTCTTTTTTTTTCTTCATCTTTCTCTCCTTTTATACTAGCTATTTATAATAAAATATTAGTAAAATACCTCATTAAAATATTAATAAAGTAATATTCTCTCTTTCTAATTTACCATTTTGCCCTTTATGATCTTTTAAAATTCCATCCTTAAATCACCGCTTAATTTGATAAAATTGCAATTTAGTCCATTATACTTTTTTCACTTATTCAATTTGGTCCTTATTAATCCATTTTCCTTAATTTCTAGATCCTTCTACCTTTAAGATATTAGCAATATTGGTCTTTCACTTCAACTTTTCCATATTTATACTTATGCCACAAAACTTTTGACATTTTTATAATTTAGTCCATTCCTTAATTTAATACATTATGTCTTGCTTCTTAATTAACTTTCTTTTGATATCTAGCAACATTCGTTTTCATTGATCTTATAATTTTTCTTCGTTTTTTTTTCACTATGATTTTATCTCATATTATTTACTACAAAAGAGGTTTTGAGGATGTTACATTAATATTAGGTATTGAACTAATTATCTGTCAACCTAGTCTACGGTATAATGACAAAAGACTTCAGATGAAGAAAATATCGATTAATATTAGGTATTGAACTAATTATCTGTCAACCTAGTCTATGGTATAATGACAGAAGACTTCAGAGAAAGTGTCGATTAATATTAGGTATTGAACTAATTATCGCTTAGATCCCAAATTTATTTTAAACTTCCAAATGTTCTTAAAAAAACTTTAATCTTCATCGTATATGCAATTAATTTTACCAGACATTTCCAAAGTATCACTCAAATTCTAAATTGACTTTTAAACTTCAAAAGTATCAACATTAAATAAATTAGGTCTTGCTGCCAACCTTGCCACTAACTTAGATATGAATATCAGCTCAAATCTAGCATAGAGCATATACAAAATATATGGATAAAATTATAAATAAGTGTGTATCTATAATATAGGCAACTTAAATTTGACGTATTAAAAAAATGAACCCCTAATTTCTTTGAGGACCCAATTGATACAAATATTTTATGGACTCAATCAAAGTATTCTAAATTTGCAACCAAATTTAGAATTCAAATCATTATATGAGGACATATGAATAAATTAACTCATATATAGGGGAAGGATCTAATTTAACTAAAATAATTTACACACTTTTGTAACATTTTATACTTTTAATATTTTAACAATATAACTGTCATAAATTATGTTCCATTTATATAAATCATATACATGTCAAATTCGGTGTAATTTTAAATTTTCTAATAATTATATTAATAAATTTAACAATTTAATTATTAAAATATTAAGCATACAAAATGTTAGTGAAAATTGAAATGTATAAAACTACTTTATATATATCCTTTTTGTGACAAAAGAAAAACCTAAAGCTCCCAAAACAATTGAAACAAAAAAGAGCAAATTGTATTTAGTAAGGTAGTCGGTAAAGCGGATGTACTGTTTTTGTTCTAGGTACTTATACACATCAATATCGTTGTATTTCGATTTACCATTTTAGATTCATTAATAATATTCATATATAATATATACATACAAATATACCTTAATTATATACATATAAATATATTTATATGTAAATATAAATTTTAAAATTATTAAGTTCAATAGTATAATTAAATATTACATTTTATTCTTTTATATTTCAAACGTATTTATAAAAATAATTAAGATAAAAAAATAAAAATTGATTTAAAATTTTAAAATCATGTACCAATACAATATGAGCTATCATAAATTAGTTTTATCTGATCGAAATAAAATTTAAACTATTTATTAATAATCTAAGATCCAAACGAAATGGATGCTCAAATTGAGTATTCTTCCCCCACCATTTGCTAATATTCATTGCTTTAAAAAATACTTCTGACTCCAAAAACACTTTTGAAAGAAAAGTTGTACAAAACAAGTTGCTTTTGGCTGAAATTTTTAGCTTTTCCTCTCCCAAAAATATTTTTAGTGCTTAATTACTTTTCACCCTTCCAATAACATAGTACTTTTCTCTTTTTTCTTGGTGCTTAATTACAAATGTGTTAAAATTATTAATTAAAAATAAAAATATTTTTTAAAATACTAATTACAAATATTTAATGGTTATATTTAAATATTTAAAATATACTTTATATATTCTAATTAAATTTTATAAATAATTAATATTTATTGCTTAAAAATATTTAAAATTTATCTTTCATATATTAAAATATTAACAACAAGTTATAATAATTTTTTTATATTCTTACTAAAATATAATAATATTAACTAATTTAAATATTATTTAAATGCATAATTGTTACTTGATAATAACATGTCTAAAATAGACATTTTATTTCTCAAAAAAGTACTTTTTGACAGCAATGCTAAACACTCAAATTTTATACCAAACTTTTCAAAAGCACTTCTCAAAAATATTTTTCCACAGCATTTTTCAAAAGCATTATCAAACTAGCTCTTAGTCTGGTTCCATTTTCAAATCTCATAACTACAAATTTAGAAAACAATGAATATTTTCCTTTGTGTGGTCGAAATTCATTTCTGGGTCTATTGATATATTACCTTTTTCAATTGAAATCAATAATATTTATCATTTTACGAATCCTTAACTTTGTAAATATTTAAATGAGTCGTAGAATTTAATTATTTGTCATTAATAACTTTTTGGCTTCACTAACGGGTGCAGTGGTAAAATTCGAGCTTTAAATTGATAATGTTTACAAGTTTAATTTTTTTTAGGGATTTAATGATAATTTTCAATAATTTTGAGAGATTAAATGAAAAGTTTTTAAAGTGTTGGTTGGTCTAATTGAAACTTTTAAAATATTTGGAGACTTAATAAAAATTTACAAAAATTTTGGAAGAGCATAATTAAAATCTTTAAAAATTTTGAAAGGCTTAATAAAAATTTTCTAAAAGTTTGAGGGTTAATTAAAATTTTCAAAAGTATCGTAAAATTTGGGAGGCAAAGCATCCACCCCAAAGTGGAGTACAACAGTTATGGTAAATGCCTTTTTATTTTTGTCTCGATTGACTTTTGAAATTACATATACAAATAAATATAGCCCTTGACGTTTATCTATTTTGTCACTTTGACTCTAATTCTTTTTTTTTATCACTTTGACCTTCGACTTTTAAATTTTAGTCAAATTTCCTTTTTGAACGTGAAATTTGATTGAATTTTAAAAATTTTAACGACATTGACACGACAGCTCATATGGCAATCTAGATGTGCTTCATAGTTGACGCATCACAACAAGCGTGGGATTCGTTGGTGTGAATGGACCCGATTATGTGATCTTAAAGAGAATGGTGGCATGGGTTTTAGGTGTTTGTCAAAATTTAATTTGGCATTACTTGCTTAGAAGGGGTGGCGAATTCTTTGTTATCCAAATTCTTTATTGTCTCGCACGTTGAAAGCTAAGTATTACTTGAATTCAGATTTCTTAAGTGCAAGCTTAGGAACTCACCCTTCATATACCTGGAAAAGTATTTGGGTAGCAAAAGGTCTCCTTCAAGTTGGTATGTGTTTTTTTTTCTTCTTTTGAAAATCAAGTCGGTATGTGTTGGTGAGTTGAAACAGGGACTCAAATTTCAGCCTGGGCTGATACTTGGGTGTCGAGGTCTACAGATTTTAGGATCCAAACTAATGTTAGTAACCCAGACATACGATTGGTTGCTAATTTTATTGACTCAAATACAAGACTTAGGAGAGAGGATTTGATTAATAATATATTTTGTGATAATGAAGCAGAAAAAATTCTATGCATTCCCCTTGCACGAGTTCTACATGATGATAAACTTGTATGGTGTGGATGACCGCCCTCTCCCCTACTCTTGTGAACAGGGGAGAGGAATCGACAATTAAAGACAACAATCGAATAAATGCAAAGTGAGGTGTCTGCAAGTGTGACATGTCAGTTGTAATATAATTTTACAATGGGGTACGGAGTACACTAAGGATTGAACTCAAACGAGTCGGTGATTGAACAATTTCTACTAACGAGCATCAAGATAGGGAGTCTAACCAACTAATCGCTAAACACTATAGTATGGAAAACCATAAAGTTAAGAATAATTACACTAATTTATGAGCTAGCTATAAATGACTAAATTGTAAAGCGTGCAAAGTTATGAAATTAATAGATAAATAACAAACGATGGTTGATTGATTACAATGTGGTTCACCAGTCCTCAAATTAGGGATCTAAATTGCTTAAACTCTTAAAATGGTTTCATTTTACCCCTCGATCTCAATTTTACCAAATTAAACAAGTTAATTTGGCTTATCTCTCGATCTCATCGACTAACCCGAGACTAAAAAATAGGTACTCAACAAGATTAACTCTTGGTCTCACTTGTCTAAAAGATCCCTTAAGGGCATCAATTCTAAGTTTTTAGGTTTATTCAATTTAGTCCAATTTATTACAATTTAGTCTCTCTCATCCAAAAATTAGCTTATCCACATCACCATCAACTAACCCACTTAAGAGTTTAGTTACCCATATTAAAAACTAAGCTAATAAACATAAAAGAAAAAAAACCTAGCAACCATGAACATAAAGCTTGAAAAAAAGATGAAATATTGGATTGTTAAACTATAAAACTTGAAGGAAAAATAAAAATGAGCATTCAATGGTGAAATGAAGACTAAGAAACATAAAAGGTAGAGTCTTTAATAGATTAAACTATGAGAAACTGAAATACATTAAACTAAAAGGCTGAAATGTCATTAAAAGCAAAGGAAATAGACTAAGGGTGCAAATAAACCTAAGCTATAGTGTTACCTAACTTAACTAACTTGAAGGATAACAAGAACAAGAAGAAAATTGCAGAAAAGTAAACACTGCAACTATGGAGAAAGATAGAAAATAAGAAACCCTAGAAAAGTGCAAAGAAAAACTAAAAGAAAACCTAAAAGAAACTAACTAAAACTAAAACTAAGCCTAAGTGTGTGTCCCTCTTCTCAGAAAAATTTGTATGTTTTTAGCAACAATTTTCTGACCCATTTTTGTGCCAAAAATTCCCTTGAACAGACCTTCAATGATTGGTGCTTCAATTGGACAAAGACTACCGTTGGTGTCATTTTTTGTCCCCTCACGATGTTAGTATTACGATACTCAAGGATAGGATATCTCGATACCGTCGATAGACTTGACTTGGGGTGCTTCTTCGGCAGGTGGGTATCGTGATACCATTATAAGTGGTCTTCAAATTGGGGCATGTTGGAGGTATCGCGATTCCAAGGGTAGGATATTGTGGTACCCTCTCCTTTGGTGATATTCTCGCTTGATTCCGACCTCCAATGCGTCCTTGCAATACTCAATCACATATTAGGGCCCCCAATGACACCATTAGTCAAATTGGGTCTCAAAATAAGTAAAAAGAGACTTTCACACTTATAAAATTGAAATTCTAAAAACTAAGAAAAACTACGGAAAAGACATTAATTTTCTCGAAAACAAGCTTTGTAAGTATAACGGGAAAGCCTGATTTGCCATATCAAACAAATCATTGGCGAAGCTTCAGGGAGTATTCTGTGCGAAGTGGATACAAATTACTTTTACAAGGTATTCACACACCTATGCCTAATTACAACAAAAATACTTATACACATTTTTATAAAAAGCTTTGGCTCCTTAATCTACTTGTTAAAATGAAGATTACAAATTAGAGAGTTTTCCAGAATATCCTTCCTACTTTTAATAACTTTGCACTACACAAGATTTATTGGTTTAGCTAATTGTCCCAATGTTCTAATGGAGTTGAAAACTTAGAGCATGGATTTCGTGATTGCTCTACTATAAAGGAAATAAGACAGATGTTAAATATTATTTGGACCCAAGTAGTTATTTGAGTTAGAATACAAGAAATTGTTGGCTTATATTTTCTTGAATAATTCTATTTACCAGTGCAGGATAGTGGCTTGTGCAATTTGGGCTGTATGGACAGCTATGAATAAAGCAGTTTATGAAAGAGATAGATACACAAATTCAGACATAGCTTATTTTATCATTACATATATACGGAAGTTCGATGGATTCAACCAGAAATTACCTGTTCGAAGGGTGGAGACTGAATGATGAATGTTGCTGGAAAGTCCTTACGTGAAGATTAATTTTGATGCTGCTTTTCGAAATCATTCCAAGAGGACATGCACGAGGATTGTCATTAGCAAAATGGTGTTAGGTTCCAAAATGATAATGAATGAACACATACCTTCGGTGTTCGCTACGTAGGCTCTTGCATGCTTTTAGACGGTTAAGATGGGTCTGGCCTTGGGATTTTCAGAAGAGGAGATAGAGTGAGACGTGCTTACTATAGTGAAAAACCTTCATGTAGATAGGGAAGACAGATCTGAAATTAGTGCATACATAAGGAACTCGAGATCATTCAGTGAAAGTTATCAAAGTTATTTTTTTAGACATGCACCGATACAGGGGAATAGAGTAGACAATCTATTAGCTACAGAAGGATAAGGAGAGGAGCATCGACTTATCTGACACAAGGGGTGCCTCTGCTCGCTACTACTACGGTGGAAAAAGACCGGTGGTGGAGGGATCCACCAGATTAGGCTGTGTTGCTCGCTGGTTGTCTACAGGTAGCTTCTAGAATGTATTCATCTTCAAGGGACAATGGCGATTCGATAGGCTTGACTCTTTGTCTTTTTAGATGCTTTGAAAGAAGGTTTCAGCTAATTTATTTTGGTCGGGTTGCTTTTATTTAGCATAAAGTACATTTCTTTATTGTTTGGGAACTGTGTCTTTTTTAATAATAAAATCCAGTTGTTCCATTAAAAAAAAGAAATCATAGAAGATTTCATTAGTGTGGTTGAAATTCAGCTCCGGGTTTATTAATTTATTACCTTTTTTGTGAATAATTTAGATCATTGATATTTGTTATTTTGTCGGAATCTTTGACCTTGTAAATATTTAAATGAGTCATAGAATTTGATTATTTGTCATTAATATCTTTTTAGCTTTACTAACGAGTGCTCATATAATATGGTAGTGGTAAAATTTGAGCTTTAAATTGATAAGGTTTACGAGTTTAAATTTTTTTAAGGGATTTAAATATAATTTTCAAGTATTTTAAGAGATTAAATGAGGAATTTTAAAATATTTGGTTGGTCTAATTGAAACTTTTAAAAAATTTAGAGACAATAAAAATTTAAAAAATTTTGGAAGAGCCTAATTAAAATCTTTAAGAAATTAGAAAGGTTTATGAAAATTTGCAAAAAAATTGAGGGCTAATTAAACTTTTTTTTTAAAATCTTAAATTTTGGAGGTAAAGCATCCACCCCTGAGTGGAGTATGATAGTTGTAGTAAATTCTTGTTCTATTTTTCTCATTCGACTTTTGGAATTAGATATATGGATAAATGTAGCCCTTATCCATTTTGTCACTTTAACTCTAATTCTTGTTTTATTACTTTGATCTTTAACTTTCAAATTTTAGTCAATTTGCTTTTTGGAACGTGAAATTTGATTGAATTGTTAAAATTTTAACGACACTGACACGACAGTTCATATGGCAATCTAGATGTGTGTAATGCCCTGATTAATTTAACTTTTTTTCTGTGAACTCTGTCATAAACATGTATTTTCTTCAGTGGCTAAGTGTGTCAAATAGGTAAGCTTTTTAGTAGTTCTTTTCAATATTGCGTTGTGGGGGATTTCAATTTTGTTCTACAGAATTCATTGATGGTATTCGTTATTTCTTGTTTAGGGGGAAGACAGGAAGTGGCTGATACTCCTCTATCATTTTGAGTGTTGAGTGTTTTGCTCGTTGATGGTAAGTTTTGTGCATAATTCAGTTTTGAGAGGCTTTAATTGGAATCAAATTCTTGGTTGAGTTCGTAAATTGATTGCTAAAATAGCATTTGGGTTATTATTTTTAGGTTCCTGAGGTCTCGGGGTTACTTTCGTATCAAAAACGAACCAGGTGTGTAACGAAAACACAAGAAAATAAGGTTCAAAAAAGCCAAAAAAGTGGCATGTCGACGCCACACGGGCGTGTGGCCAACCGTGTACGACACACGACCGTGTGACGGGTGAGTGTGTGGCCGTGTGGGCTACACGGGCTAACTCGATTTAGGCAAGTTGGCCATACGGGCAAGGCTAATTTGAACATGTGAGCCACACCGGCATGTAGGCCCAATATTCTGATATTTTCCCTAAGGTCACACACATCATTCCGATCGACTGTGGGCCTTCCGTAAGGCCGGTAAGGGCAAAACAGACTCTAATACATGAGATCTGTTATTCTGAAAGACTGATTTGAGATTAGGAAAACTGATATGTGTGTTTGACTATTTTGTATAAACATGTATGATACTTGTATACGAGCATAAGGATCATGTTAATTATGTTATATCTATATATTTGCATTCTGTATCTGTATATGGGGTGGGATTTGTATATGTGGAGGAAGTGTTCTATGAGGTGACCTTTCATCGATATACTGGTAGCTTGGCTGCAAACTATTCTAATAAGTGTCATAAAGACACTACGTGGTATGTAGGGATGAATAGGTGTTTTATACCTCAAATGGTGTGTTGGGATGGTCGAAGATGGTGTGTAGAGGATGGGGGTAGAACTTTACATATCTGTATGTTTTGATAATCTGATTTTGATAATATCTAATTCTGTTAAGGACCTATGTCCATATCTGATCTGCTACATGAGAAATCTGACTTCATGTGCATGTATGTCTCTGTTAAGTTACACACTGAGTTTTTGAAAGCTCACACGTGTTTTTCTATTCTGTTCAAGTAATCTTCAGGCATAGGTGGGTCGGTGCAACGGAGGCTCAGCGATGACCAGTAGTCTAGAAACTATTTTTAACTAGTAAATTATTTAATTATTAGGATTTTTATAAGAGTTTTGTAACTTTGGGACTCTTTGGACTATTTGTTTATAATTTTGGTTTTGGATGCATTTCAACTTTTAAACTGCAACGTTTGAAAAAAAATGGATTTTATGCAACAAATGTTTTTGAAAATACAAGTTTGGATTTCAAATACAACGACTTTCAAACTTCAGCTGCAATTGCTACGTTTTTCTTAAAAAGACAAGCAATTGAAAGTTTTATAAAAGAGTTTAATAATATGTTATTCCTAAAACGTGGACTCTCTTAGTAACAATTAACTCGAGAAATTTTAACATAAGATTGATTTCAAAACCCTTTCTAGTAACATCTCTAGATTCGACCATAACGTTTAGGCCAGGTTTGAGGTGTTACATTTAGTGCTATTAGAGCTAAGTTTCAAAACTTATGTTATGAATTTTGGGTTCAAAATTTTATTTGTAAAAGAACTGGTTTTCAAATAAAATTTGTTCCATTTTTAGTAAAATATGTGGTACACCGAGTCTCCAGCACCAACTCTGTAAGAATTTCTGGACTTAGAAATACTGTAGTTAGAACTATCTAAGACTATATTGAGTTAGTTAGAGACTAAAACTTCTGAAAGATTTCTGAAACTTCTGGTAAATGTCTGAGCATAAAACATTTGCTACTAAACACTAAAATTGATGCATAAAATTTTGAAATGTAGATAAAAATTTGAAATAATGAGCACTCGTGGAACGTGTGATTGTGGTATTCGTGGGCGCGAAGGATGCTGTAGGGGGATTTAAGCTGAGTTTTCCTCACTGGGCAATATGCCGAATCTAGATACGAGCGAGACTCTAGTTTCACCTACTATTGAGACTGGGTATCAAAGTTCGTTTAGCTGGGGACGACGCACTGTCTCAAGTCATCCTTAGAGTATTGGAGAGGGTCGCAGGACCCCATTCTGGTTCCGAGGTTGTGGGTCAGTAATTGAATGACTCCGATCCAATGGTGCTGAATTGTCTAGGGGCGTCGCTGGAGTCGCCCCTACTGTGGTCGAATACTGGTTGGAGGCTATAGAAAATTTAATGAACGATATTGATTGCACACCTGAGCAGAAACTAAAGGGTTTAGTTTTTTTGGTTTCTCGACGAGGTATACCAGTAGTGTTTATCGGTTGAGGAGGGTACTTAGCCGGATCAGATTAGTTAAGAGTATTTTAAGACTAATTTTCAAAGGAAGTATGTGGGAGTGAGTTATGTGAATGCTCGCAGACGTGAGTTTATGAATCTCATGCAAGGCGATAAGACTGTAGTCGAGTATGAGGCTAAATTTCTGAGACTGAACCGCTGCAGTCTAGGCATGGTGGCATCTGAATATGAGAAATGTTTTCACTTTAACGATGGTCTAAGGGACAATTTAAGGGTTCTGATTGCTCCGTAGAGGGAGCGAGAGGTCGCTGTTCTGGTGGACAATGCGAAGATCGCCGAATAGGTTAAGTGCGTTGAGTGCCAGGACAGGGATTCTGAGAGAGGCAAGAATAAGTGGGATTCGAAGACCTCTACTTCTGCTCAGAGGCCTAAGAAACAGGCCAGATGTGATGAGCCTTCTAGAGTGGGAGTTCCAGTTGCTCCTACTGGGGTTCAACCATGTAGTGACTCTAGTAGGTGTCATCCAGGCGAATGTTAGTGGAGGTTAGGGGATGTTTACGTTGTGGGTTAGTGGATCATCATATTAGAAAGTGCCCACAACATTCAGATCAGATGTAAGTTTCAGTTTCGAGTTTTGTTCAGCTTCAAAGGGTAGTACAGCAGCTGCTTAGGGACCGTGGTCCGGCCATGGATCGAACTACTTAAGGATTATGACTGCATTATAGAGTATCATCCTGGTAAGGCCAATGTGGTGGCTGATGCTCTTAGTCATAGAGCCATATCTAATTTGAGGTCGATGTTTGCTCGCCTAAGTCTATTTAAGGATGGAAGTCTGTTAGCCGAGTTGCAAGTTAAGCGGACTTGGATTGATCAGATTCGAGATAAGTAGTTGGGGGATGATTCTTTGGTTCTGCATTTCCATTAGGTTGAGAGTGGCAGTACGACTTATGTTATGCATCCCGGTAAAAATAAGATGTATCAAGATCTCCGTGAACATTACTGATAGCCGAGTTTGAAATAAGAGGTAACAAATTTTGTTTCTCGTTGTTTGACATGCTAGCAACTTAAGGCTAAGCACCAGTTACCTTCTGGTTTGCTCCAACCCGTTAAGATTCCTTTATGAAAATGGGAACGTGTGACTATGGACTTCGTTAGTGGGTTGTCTTTAACACCTACTAAGAAGGATTCTGTTTGGGTCATCGTGGATCGATTGACCAAGTCCGCCCATTTCATTTTGGTCCGGACAGATTATTCACTACAGAAGTTGGTCAAGCTCTATATTTTTAAGATTGTAAGACTTCACAGGGTTCTAGTTTCGATAATTTTAGATAGGGATCTTCGATTTACTTCTCGATTTTAGAAGAAACTTCATTAAGCTTTGGGTTTGAGAGTGGATTTCAGTACTGTGTTCCATCCTCAAATCGATGGTCAATCTGAGAGGTTGATTCAGATACTGGAGGATATGCTTTAGAGATGTGCGATTGATTTTCGAGGGAGTTAGGAGGATTTTCTGCCTTTAGCTGAGTTCGCCTACAACAATAGTTTCTAGTCTAGCATCCAGATGGCACCTTATGAGGCTCTATATGGTCGTAAGTGTCGTACTCCGCTGTGTTAGACTGAGTTGGGTGAACGACAAGTTTTGAGTCCTGAGTTGGTTTTCAAGACTGAAGACAAAGTCAGATTGATTCAAGATCGTCTTAAGGTAGCTTCTGATAGACAGAAGTCATATGTAAATTTGAAAAGGAGGGATATCAAGTACTCTGTGGGGGATTACATTGTTTCTTAAGGTATCTCCATGGAAAAAGGCCCTGCAGTTCGGTTGTAAGGGCAAGTTGAGCCATAGGTTCATTGAGCCGTATCAGATTCTAAAGCATGTGAGACCGGTCACTTATCAATTGGAGTTACCTCTAGAGTTAGACCATATTCATGATGTGTTTCATGTCTCCATGTTGAGGCAGTATTGGTCTGACCCATCTCATGTTGTTTCTGTTGAGGAAATCAAGGTTAGACCATATTTGACATTTGAGGAGGAGCCAGTTCAGATTCAGGATCGAGATGTGAAAATTCTGAGGAGGAATTCTATTCCGTTAGTTAAGGTTCTGTGGTGGAATCGTGGCACTGAGGAAGCCACGTGGGAACCTGAGGACTCGATGCTTCAGCAGTACCCTTATATGTTCGGATCAGGTAAATTTCGAGGCCAAAATTTCTTTTAGGGGGTAAAGTTGTAACGCCTTGATTAATTTAACTTTGTTTCTGTGAATTTTATCATAAACATGTATCTACTTCAGTGGCTAAGCGTTTTGGATGTGTGTTTGAGGTCTTAGGTTCAAGTCTCACTTTTGGGGAAATAAGTTATTTTTTATCTTAGCCTATTCCTGAACTATTGCGCTTATGTTTTATCTTTGGTAAACTCATTCAAAATAAGCCTGCTGGTTTAAATGGTAAGGTGTTAGCTTGCCCTAAAGTCTTGTTTTTTCCCCATGTGAGTGTGGGTGATAATTTTTGTTTCGATTGTGTGATAGAAGTTCAATGGAACTGAACCTCTGAGGTTGTTAGATGAAAATCTGATGTCGGTTTTAGTGGGATAGGTTGGTTAGTTGGTTAGTGAATATTTGGGATTTTAGTTATTTTAATTGTTTTTGTTTTTCTTTCCCCAAAATTCCCTCTCCACATTTTTGACGTTTTTTTTCTATTTCCCAATTCTTTTCTGACGTTCTCTCTTTCCCTCCTTTCCTTTGCAAAAATTTTACCATTGCTCCTCTTTTCGATTCTGTTTGTCGTCATCGTGCTTTTGGGTGTTTCTCGATTCGTGTTGAATAGGTAAGCTTTTTAATAGTTATTTTCAGTATTGCGTTGTGAGGGATTTCAATTTGTTTTACGGAATCCATTGATGGTGTTCGTTATTTCTTGTTTAGGGGGAAGACAAGAAGCGGCTAGTACTCCTCCATCTTTTTTTATATCTTAATATTTTTTAATTTTATGAAGTTTATGTGAAGTGTCACACGAGTTGTCATGTCAGTACCTTCAAAATTTTAACGGTTCAATCAATTTTTCAATCTAAAAAAATAATTTGACTAAAATTTGAAGTTTGATGGCAAAAGTGATAAAAAAATAATTAGAGACAAAATGACCAAAAAAAATATAATGCCTTAAAATTACTATTTTACACCTTTATAATATTTTATGTATCTTTGTTGATTGAGTCTTAACTTGATTGACATCGATATTATTGCCAATGTAGGAGCTTGTGGATTTGGGTGTCCGTTTTAAGATTTTAACAATATAACTGTCATAATTATGGTCCATCTATATAAATCATACATGTTAAATTCAGTGTAAATTAAAATTTTCTAACAATTATATTAATAAATTCAACAGTTTAATTTTGTTACTTTCACTCTAATTCTTTTTTTATCACTTCGACCCTCAACTTTCAAATTTTAGTCTATTTTCTTTTTGAGACGTGAATTTGATTGAACTTTTAAAATTTTAACGACACTAACACGATAGCTCAAATGGCAATCTAGATGTGCTTCATAGCTGACATGCATAATTTTTTAGAAAAATTTATTATATGAATTTTTTTTAAATCTTAATATTTTTTAATTTTTATGAAGTATATGTGAAGTGTCACACGAGTTGTCATGTCAATACTATTAAAATTTTAACGGTTCAATTAATTTTTCAATCTAAAAAAATAGTTTACTAAAATTTGAAGGTTGATGGCCAAAGTGAAAAAAAAAATTAGAGACAAAATAACTAAAAAAAAAGCGTTAGAGGCTAAATTTATCATTATGCCTTAAAATTACTATTTTACACCTTTATAATATTTTATATATCTTTGTTGATTAAGTCTTAACTTGATTGGCATCGATATTATTGCCAGTACAGGAGCTCGTAGATTTAGGTGTTCACTTTATCATTTTATTTAAGGGTTAAAACGAAATTATAAGTAATTTTAAACATTTTATAAAAAATCCTTTATATGTCATTTTTATAGTTTTAGTTTATACACCATGTTATTATAATAAAATCACATATATTTGAATTGGTGGTATATATATTTAATTATAAATATTTTTATAAATTAAAGAAAATCATTAATAACTTAAAGTGTGATGAAAGAGCATGAGACGATTGTAACAGGCCCAATTTGCCCGGCCCGTTAGTAAAATAAAACCAAAATAAGAGCAAAAATTAAATGTCCAAAAGTCCATATTACAGTGGCCCAAAACCATTTACAAAGACCTAACCCTCCAGCCCAATCACTAGCCTAGCCCACTACACCCAGCCCAACACCCAAAGAGGATCAGAAACCCTAGCAGCTTGCAGCAAGCTATTGCGCCGCAATCGGGCTTTGCCCTCTCACGTGCGCCTCCATGCACTGCGTCAAGCCGCGCCACGTCCTAGCTAGCCTTCGTACGACACCTGCAAAGGACAAGCAAACGAGCAGCAAAAACCTGCAACAGAAACAAACAAGAAACAACCAGCAACGACAGAAAACAAAAACAGATGGCAAGCAAAGAAAGGAAAAAACAAAAATAGCAGAGAGGATTTTGCATTATTATATTTTGTATTTTCGGGGGCTATAAAACCCCATTTTCTGTATTGTTGAAGGAGGTTTTTCTTCCCTTTTATACACAGATATTGAAATACAAAACAAAAAGAGAAATCAAAGTTTCAGGTAAATCTGAAAGTTTGTCTTGTGTTTTTTCTTTTCATATTCTTTTTTGATTCGTTCTTTTTTTGTTTACATAAGCGAAACAAATAAAAGAAAGGGAAGAGTTGGAGCTCATACCTGGTGACCGGTCTTGTGCTCTCTCCATCGCAATTGGAGTCGTGCATGGGGCTCGAAGGCCACTATCTTTTGACGTTGAAGCGGCGCAGAGAGGAGAGCATTTGGCCTCTCTATTTTTTATTTTTCTTTTATTTTTCTTTTTTCTTTTCGTTTTGAAAAAATGAAATGGTGGCTACCAGATTAGGGTTTTATTTTTGGCCCTTATGTGATGTATGAAATGGCGCCGTTTGGAGTCTGATCAGTGGCTCCAAAACGGTGTCGCATTGGCCTATACCCGATGACCCGACCCAGAGGTGGCTGTGACCCGCGTGTTTTGGGTCCGTTGGGATTTTTGCGCAATGAGCCCCTCTACGTTTTGTGTTGTTTCAATTTGATTTTCATTTTTTTTAATTTGCATCGCACATTTGGTCTCGATTCCAAATGAATCCACGTTCAAACGGTGCCGTTTCCCATGTTTGATTTTGAATGCCCAGATCCATGCGTTTAATTGCTGCTTTAGTCCCTTGGTTTTGAATTGATTGGAAATTTAAACCTTCAAATATCTACATTTTAATTTAAATATTTTTTGTTATGTTTACTATTATTTTTAGCATTCTGTTTAATTTTATAATTTTTTTAGTATTTACTAGTATTCATATGTTTTTATACTAGTTATATCTGTTATTTATCTCTTTTCATATTTATTATTATATTACATGATTTCAAAACTTTTGTAGATGATACTCAATTTGGTTTATGTATTGCTATTTGTACATTAAATTTATTGCTTTAGTATTTTAAATATACTATCATACATTTGTTTTTTATTTGTTATATATTATTGCTAAAACATTGTTTTATTACTATACATTAATTTTTTTTATTCGTATCGTATCATATTATTTTTATAATTTATTTGGTATGATCTATCAATGATTTTAAATTATACTCTTTTGTACCAATTTCTATATATTCTACTTATTCAAAATATTCCAATGTTACATCCATTCCAATGTATATTACTACATATTATTATTTACGATATGTTTATGAAATGTTTATTCTAAATCCATGCTTATACATCTTTTAATCTTCATTTCAAATTTCATTCAAATAAATTTACTTTATTTAACATTATTCTTAATTTTATTTTAAATCCATTTCCAAGCGCATATATATTGCTATTCCTTTAAAACAAAAAGAAACCATGGTAGAGATAATATTTTTAGGTCTTTATTTTTTACCTTAATGTGGCTTTTGAAATTGATTACTAATTCATTTAACTTGCAATTATTTGTAGTTGTATAATGTGATTAAAATTATTGTTGCTATTTATCTTCTATGCATTGCTATTCAATTATGTTCTATGTGTAAGAATTGCATTTCATTAAAGCATTATAATTGTTTTATTTCAAGATTCTTAAAAAAAAAGTGTGGAGTTCATAAGTTCTCGAGAGAATTGAGCTCTAACTTACTGGGCTTCAATTCTTCTCGATGAATTTGAATAGCCAAGTGTTTATTTTGGTAAAACCATACAATTTTAAAATAAAGCTTTTGAGACTTCAAAATGTTGGATCCTAACTTATTAGATATGACATTTTGTTATCCCGATTTTAAAATAAAGGCAATGTTTGATGTTTAAGAATTTCGAGAAATTGAACCCTGACTTACTGGATTCTGATTTCTCGTTTGACTCAAATAACCAAATAACCTTATCAAAATGCATGAATTTTAAAATTTAAAAATTAAAAAGACATACTTAATTTTGACAATTGAATTGTTGCACCCTAACTCACTGAGTGTGGCAATTTATTTCTTCGAAATAAGTGCGTCTTATTATTCAATTTGGTTTATTCAAATTTAAACTTCAAGGGATTGTGTTTTAAAATCTTTTCAAAATTTCGACATTAAGACATTAAACAATCAATTTGGTACCAATTTTGGGCGTTACGAGGGTGCTAACCCTTCCTCGTACGTAACCGACTCCCGAACTTATTTTCTCAAAATTTCCCAGACCAAAATCATTTTTAACGGTGAACCAGTCATACCTTAATAAAAGATCGGTGGCGACTCCCATTTTATTTTCGAAGTCGATCCCCGTTTTTCAAATTTAAAATTGGTTTCGACAGTTTGGCAACTCCGCTGGGGAAATGTATTCCCCTGAACCGAACTCAGTCTGTATGAGCCTATAATGGGTGAAGATCGAGGGATCTGCTGGTTCGGGTACCTTATCTTTAGAGCCAAACCTTATATAGTGGACTTAGGAACTTAACCTAGGTAGAGCCACTCCAAATCCCTAGTGGTTACCCGACTAGGTACTTTTGTTTTCCTTGCTTGTTTATGTTTTCTACTAACCCCTCTTGTCGTGTTTTGATTGAGATTGCATTGCATTTGCATCTTAGGAAGGAGATATTGATTCAAGTTTGATTACTAACTTAGAAAGCTTGTCATGGAATACGGGTTCCTTGATAAAGTGGAAAACAATACGGTTGTCTGACTATATTCTGAGAAACATAAGAAGAGCGATGGAAGAGTTCGTGACCTTGCTTCGTGGCCTGAGGATTGAAGGCGATCATCTGAGAGCCTTCGACGTTCCAACCCCTTAAAGAAGCTGACGAGCCTTATGAAGACGGATAGATGGTGGATCGCGACCAAGATCAAGAAAAGGAGCTAGCAATGGCATCTATTGGCGAGATTACCTCAAACGTGCGGATGAAGAAAAAGATCGATATTGTCTCTTGGAATATAAGGGCGAAGCCGTACATGCCTCTACTTTATGTAAAGGAATTTACTTTCTAGAAAATTTTTCTAAATGTAATTAAATCAGATTCAACGTCTCTTTAGGCATTCATTTCATCCATTTGCATTACATGCATTAAAATCCATTAAAAGAGTCTAATTGAGTAAGTTTATTTCAGCTAGTCAACCTAACACCCTTACGATATCCAAGCAAAGAATAGAGAAATGGAACGAATGTTGGAAAAATTAGAGCGAATGCAGATACAGATGTAGGAGCAATTGACCGAATTTCAACAGGAAATGAGAGATCAGATGCTAGAATTACTGAGAACTATGATGATCTAGTTCAACCGATTGCTAGCTGGAGAGTTAGAAAAAAGGAAAGACCCGGTGATCCACTTTGGGGTTGATAATGAAGATCTTGCCCATTCCCTAGATTATACTCCAACAAGTGTCCAAGTCCAGCCAGATGGGCGTCCACAAGGGGCACTCTTTACTATCAGATCACAATAGTATCAGACCGGTACAGCAACACCAGTGGGTTGCTTGACAGACCCAAGGTCTAATTTGAGGAACAATTTTCCTGTTGCTCTTGATAACCTAGCTGAAACCAAGCAGGCGAGGGTGGAGTACCTAGCTACTACAAAGGCACTGAGGAAGAAGGGGAATAAATGGGATAATGCAGGCAGGTATAACATGGGCCACTCAAAACCAATCACTGCGAGACGACCAAAGACGGAAACCACCAGACATCAGAGCCCTTTAAAGCAAGAATCTGGAGTGAAACCAGGTATGGAGAAGCTCCAGTTCACACCAATTCTGATGTCACATAGTGAGTTATACAGAAGCTTATTGGATGCACAAGTGGTGTCCCCCTTCTACTTAAAACCCATACAGCCTCCTATCCCAAATGGTATGACACGAACGTACAATGCGACTACCATGCGGGAAGTACGAGGCATTCAATAGAGAATTGTATTGCTTTCAAGAAACTAGTTGAAAAACTCATTAACATGAGTGTTGTCAGATTTGATGACTCGTCTAGCGCAGAAAATCCACTACCTAATCATATTTATAATGGGGTAGACGTGAAGGTAGGAAGGGGATCAGTTATTTCTGATTCAGAAGGAAATCAGGGAAAGACAAGGAACCATTGCGAGTTCCATCACGAGAAAGGATACGAGACCCAAGAGAGTGTGAAATTCAAGGCCTTGGCTCCGGACATGATGGACGACAAGGAGATGAAGCTCTGTGAAGAAATTAAAGAGGAGAAAAACATACACACAATGTTGGTAAGTGCTCACACCAATGACATATATGAAGACACAAATGAAAAGGGACCTTGTTAAATATCTGCCCTTATAAATCTGGAGTGTTCTAAGCAATTAGATTGCGGAAGAAATCCCTATAGTTTTTAGAACTTATTTAGAGTAATATTCAGAACATTTTGTTGTTTTTAGCCTAGAAATGATAGAAATTCCTTTGTGAAATAGGCTCATGTCTGAAGGTTATTATTTTAATGAAATACATCTTTGCAATCATTACTGAACCAATATTTTCATTCTTTTGGATTTTCTTCCAAATTATTATTCATTCATTCATAATCATATGGTACAAATAATTATTCATGAATTTATACATTCTTTTGTACATTCTTCGGTACTTGCTATGGGTCCTCAGAGATCAATGACATGAATGACACTACTACAGACTCAGATTTTCCTCTTGAGTGAGGCATGAGTTTAGACGGATCTCATGACTTTGGAAATGACATGGATTGTAGCCTATCTCCGTACTTGTTGATGATGGTTGAACAAGAGGATAGAAAGATCCTACCTCACAAGGAATCATTAGAAATTGTGAGCTTGGTGAATATTAGAATTGGCCTGATTGCAAAGACGAAGCAAGACCTTGTTGAGTTACCTCTAGAGTTCAAAGATGTCTTTGTGTGGTCATACCAGGATGTGCCCGGGTTAATCACTGATAATGAAATCTGCACAACAGGGCGATGTCAGAAATTTGTAGTATGAACAATGCAATTCTTTGCCGGTGCAATGCCTCTCTCGTTGACTCAGCATAGCTTTGCCCATTTGAAGTCGAGTTTCCATTTTTTCAAGTTTTGTTGGATTTTATCCTGATTGAAGAGGAAGGTCCATAGTTTTCTATTGTAGTTTCGCCCCAGAAGGATTTATGAAAGAAACCTGATACCAAAGATGATTTTTCATTGCAAGATGAAAGTGGAGGATCCTAGGTGGAAGATTTTATCTATAAAAACATTGATTCTGATCGAAAGGGATAACAAAGACTTGCCTAACCCTATGAGTTCAATTTCAATAAAAAGAAAAAAAAGAAGAAAAAAATCAAAATCAAAATCAAAAAATAAAAAAATGAGAGAAAAGAAAGAAGAAAATAAGAAAAAAGAAAAAATCTAGATGAAAAAATCAAATGAGAAAGAAAGAAAATGAGAGGTCAAGGCAAAAACCCGCAAAGGGCGCTTTGAGACCAAAGGTGGTTTTGAGTTGAAAACCCAAAAAGGGCGACTCAAATTTTGAGCAAAATGGGGCATGACCGTCAGCATCATCGAAGGTTTCCAATGGGCATTGCTTCATTTTTGAGATCATTAATTACTTCATCAAAGGGATAGAGGCTGCTTCATGCGCCAAAGTCATCACATGCAGATATAGAATTCCAGAGAAAATTATATTGGATAATGCGTTTAGCTCGAAAAATAGCACGATAACTGAGGTTCGTAACCAAGTCGAAATCAGACGTTACGATTCGTCAACGAATTTTCTAGAGATTAATATCAAGAAAATTGAAGGAAAAATTACTGAGACTCGCCAGGACTGGCATGAGAAATTACCATTTGCCCTCATTGCTTGTCGAACATCTGTACTGGGGCAACATCATTCTCTTTGGTTTGAGGGATAGAGGTTGTTTTACCCATTACAGAAAATCTTTTCTCTCCAGGTATTATTTGAGCTAAGAGTTGGATGAGGCAGAATGAATCCAATCTGATCAGAAGGAAAAGGCTAAAAGCTATGCAGCACAGTCAAATGTATCAAAGGCAAATGACGTAAGCCTATAACCAAAAGGTTCGCCTCAGAGAATTCTATAAGGGAAACCTAATGTTGAGAAAGGTCCTTCTTACACAAAAGGATTTTAGAGGAAAATGGACACCAAAGGCCTTTTCCAAAGGAGTTCTGATCTTGAGTAGGATAGATGGTAAAAACTCGCCAAATCCTGCAAACTCAGATTTAGTCGAGCATTACCTCACCTGAAGAAGGAGAAAGGACCAAGGTGAAAACCTGCAAAAGGTGCCTTGATTCAAAACTAAAAAAAAAAGGGATGAAAAATGAAAAATGAAATTGAAAAATGAAAAGTAATGACGGAGAGGCTAAGGGGAAAACCTGCAAAGGGCACCTTAGGCCAAAGGGGATTTGAGTTGAAAACCCAAAAAGGGCGGCTCAAATATTGATTAAAGTGGGGCATGAGGTAATCAAAGCAACTCCAATCTTGACCAAATTGGGCATGTAGTGATCTTGATATGCCTAAATCAACAAGAAAGGATAGGCAACATCTTGGGGCATCGACAAAGCATTGTAGATCTCCTAAACACATGTCTTTTGATATCTGGGGCACCCGATTCTGGGGCACCCGATTCTCATATTATTTGTTGTTCTTGGAATACTTTTTTCTTTTCCAAGATATACATTCCCAATTAATTTCTTTGTCAGCCTTCTTTACTATTTTCGATAATTTATTCTTTTGAGCTATGTTCAGAACCAACTTTATTCTTATCCATTGTTATGACCTTTTTTGCAAAAATGTTGCATTGGAATAATGATTAATGGACTAATAAAACTTTCACAAAGGAAGTTTTGCATATTACTCTGAAAAGTTGCTAAATAATATAGGAGCCTAAAACAGGACTATTGTTTAGAACGCACCAGGTAAAGGTTGGAAATTTGAAAAGGAAGAGTCTAAATTTGGACTTTCTCTTTGGATTTCATTGTCAAATGCATTGGTTGAACAAAATGATAAGATGACGGGTTAATGACAAAGCTTAAATGAACAAGCAAGAGATGATCATCAGGAAATAGGAAGAGGTTACCTCGAAGAAGAGAGCCTTAATCTGCGCATAAGTCTTTGGTACGACACCCTGGGAATGGTGTAAGGGACCAAACAGACTTAGATCTTATATCCTTGAATTGTGATAGGAAATGACTGAGGAAAAGCCATATAATTCTACCCTAGGGTTGCAGTGGGAGAAAAATGGTACAAGTGTTGCGTCCCAGGAGATTGAACTTTGAAGTTTACAGTGGGGGCAATCTGACTAAGTGATTCTTTGAAGAAGCCGGTCAAGCGAGAATACGTTGTAGCACGCCAGTGTTAAAGCCTTTATAAACTTTGAGTAATGACAACCTAAGCGGGATCATTCTCAGAAAAATAAAATTCTGTATTCATACGAGTACCATTCACGCATGTCTAGTTAGGAGCATTTGATTCATTTTGATCATGCCATCCTAATCATTAGGCATAATTAGGTTCATTATACAGGTCATGTTCCCCAGAGAACAGATCAGTGAATATTCCAGATCTTGTCTCCCTAAGCAGTAGCGGAGCAGATCGAAGACGGCGAATCTTATCTTCAAGTGTAAGGAAGCAGATTTAAGCCACAAGTCCTATGTCCCTGACCAGCAGTGGAATAGGTTGGAATTTGCATATCTTGTCTCCCTAAGCAGTAGTGAAGCAGATCGAAGACGGTGAATCTTATCTTCAAATGTAAGGAAGCAGATTTAAGCCACAAGTCCTATGTCCCTGACCAGTAGTGGAATAGGTTGGAAATTGCAGATCTTGTCTCTCTAAGCAGTAGCGGAGCAGATCGAAGACGGCGAATGTTATCTTCAAGTGTAAGGAAGCAGATCTAAGCCACAAGTCATATGTCCCTAACCAGTAGTGGAATAGGTTGGAAATTACAGATCTTATCTCCCTAAGCAGTAGCGGAGCAGATCGAAGACGGCGAATCTTATCTTCCCCAGGAGTAGGGAAACAGATTTAAGCCGCAAGTCCTATGTCCCTGACCAGCAGTGGAATAGGCTGGAAATTGCAGATCTTGTCTCCCTAAGCAGTTGCGGAGCAGATCAAAGACGGCGAATCTTATCTTCAAGTGTAAGGAACCAGATTGAAGTCGATAATCCTATCTCCCTGAAGTTGTAGTGGAGCGGATTAAAGTAATAGATCTTATCTCTCTAAAGTTGCAGTAGAGTGGATCGCAGCAGGTTTTATCCCCCTGAAGCTGCAGTGGGGCAGATTGAAGATGACAAATCTTATCTCCCTGAGGTTGCAGTGGAGCAGATTGAAGTTGATAATCCTATCTCCCTGAAGTTGTAGTGGAGCAGATTAAAGTAATAGATCTTATCTCTCTGAAGTTGCAGCAGAGTGGATCGCATCAAGTCTTATCTCCCTGAGGTTGCAGTGGAGCAGACTGAGAAAATGAGTCTTGTAATAAGCCCAATTGTCCAGGCCCGCATACTAGCCCAATATAACAAAACAAAAAAAAACCTAAGTAAAACCGTAGCCCCTTTTCTGCCTCTGCGCCACAGCCCCCACGCCTCCAGCGAGGTTCCAGGCGCCGCACGTCTCGGGCCTCCTCTCCACGCACGCACTTAACAGCCACCAAACCTGCGAAAAAGAGCCGTACAAACACGACAAAAGGCAGAAGAATAACAAAAATCGGGGACGATGCCAAGCAGAATAGATCTTTAGTGATTTTGATTTTTTTTCTTCCTTTTCTATTTCGGCTATTTAAAGCCGTGAAAGATCAGTGAATGGGCTATCAAATTTTTTTTAAAAGGGAAATTTTGTTTTTATTGAAACTACAAAACGACGCCGTTTTAAATGGCCAGACCCGCACGGTGACCCGACCCAGAGGGGAGGATCCGCGCGTTTTGGCTTTTAATGGTAGAATTGCGCATTTAGCCCCTGCTTCTTGTGATGCGTTTCAATTAAACTCATTTTGTTTTTTAAAAATTAGCCGCGAATTTCATTTCTGTTTCAACTTGGTCCCTCGCTGCGCAGCATTATGGAAGGTGGGAATAATTTCCCTTTTGGTCCTCCATTATTGCTTGCGCATTCAAGTTGGTCTTTTTAACTTATTTCAAATCTGCCCCAATTTTTTCCGTTTTAGTTCATTTGAGTCCATTTTTTTCAGTTATTTTTATTATTTTTTTATGCTATTATCATTGTACCATTATTTATTATTATCATATTATTTACTATCATTTTTTATAATTATTTCTAAACTTATACATGCATTTTTATATAGTATATATACATATTTCTTTATATAATATATATGTGTTCATAAGCTTTAGAACATGCATGCATACATTTTCATTCATGCGTTTTAATTTTTTTTTATTTTTTAACCTTCACATACATTATATTTTATACATACATACTTTTTTATATTTTTTATTTTACTTTCCTAATTTTTTTTAAAACTTTATACTTTATATATATGCATATATGTATTTCCACGATCTTCCAATACATACTTATATATCTTTTATTTTGTAAATATATACACATATACATACTTTTATTTTTTATCTTATTTTCATAATTATTACGTACATATATATATACCTATATACATACATTTTTTTGTATATACATATTTTCATATTTTTTTATATATATATTTAATAATTTACATATCTGTATAAATCTAAATACATTTTTTTATTCTTTTATTTTTTTATAAATATATATACATATTTTGTAAAAACATGTACATATTATATATATATATATTATTATTCTTTTATTTCCATAACTTTTGCGTACATGTATATATATGCATTGACATTTCATAATTCATATACGAATATAATTTAAAATTAAGGTATGTGTTTCATGTTGTATATTAACATTATGTCATTTCTTTTTAAACAAGAAGATATATTTTCGTTTTGTCAAAACATCAAAATCATTTTCTCTTGATTCAAAGGTTTTTTTTTGAATAAAAGTAATATTCGAAGTTTGGGATTTTTGAGGAAAATTGAGCCCTAACGTATTGGGTTCTGATTTTTTTTGTTAATCTTAAATAACCGAGGATATTCTTTATTCAAAATGCATGAGTATAAAAATCATTTTTGAGAACTTGTCGTGCCCTAACGTATTGGGTGTGACATGTTACTTTCTCGAAATGAAGATTTTCGCATAAAATAAAAGTGATATTCAAAGTTCGGGGATTATGAGGAATTGTACCCTAACGTATTGGGACTCGATTTCTTTACATGACTTGAACAATTGATTATCCTTTTTCAAATTTCATCATTCGAGTTGATTTTAAAATATTTTTAACCTTCGACACTAAGACATTAAATGATCAATTTGGTACCGATTTTGGGCTTTACGAGGGTGCTAACCCTTCGTTGTGCGTAACTGACTCCCGGACTCGTTTTCTCAAAATTCGTAGACCAAAATAGGGTGATCCGATCACACCTTAATAAAGGATCGGTGGCGACTCCAGTTTAATTTTTAAAGTCGACAACTAAATTTTTGTTTTCAAAAAACGGTTTCGACAGCTTGGCGACTCCACTGGGGACACTAGAGAGTCGAGCCATAAATTGGTTATTTGTTTGTCTTGTGATCGAAAAATCAAATTTTGTTTTTAAATCATGATTTCCCCTCGCATTCATTATAATATGTTTGCATGATTGGTCCGAGTCGACTAATTTATATTTGCATTTTGCATTTCATAAGTTGGTCAGTTTTACCCCTTTAAGTGGGAGCGAGAAACTAGTCCTTCGTGAGGTTTTCACCTCCGTGCAGGGTAGTGGACCGCTTCCGGGATACATCCGTACCTATGTCTTCGTGAGATTTTCATCTCCGTGCAGCCATAGGGAAATGTATCCCCCTGAACTGAACTCGATCCACATGAGCCTATAATAGGTGAGAATCGAGGAATTTGCTGGTTCGGGTACCCTTACTCTAGAAACTAAGCCTCATATAGTGAGATTTAGGAACTTGCCCTAGGTAGAGCTATACCAAACCCTAGTGGATTCCTGATTAAATGTTCTTGCTATTTCATGTTTGTATTGGATTATATCTTTTTGGTGTGATACTGACTTGGGTTTATTTTTTTTTGATTGCATGACATCATGATTGCATTGCTTTTGCATCTTAGAAAAGAGATGTTGATTTGAGTTCGATTACTAGATTAGAAAGCTTGTTATGGAATACAGGTTTCTTGATAAGGTGGAAGATAATACGGTGGTCCGAAGAAAACATGACACAAAAAGCCTAACAAGAGGAGTATACGACTTTGCTGCATGACCTGAGGATCCAAATTGTCAAATTTTATTCAAAAGTCATCAAAGTTCCTAATCTCATAAAGAAGCTAATGAACGTGAATGCGTAAGGATTTACGACCTAGATCAAACAAAAAGGAGATCAAATTCGTGAGATGTATTTTAATATCTGAAGGGTCGGTGTCTTCACTTGGAGTATGAGGGTAAAACCGTATATATATGTCCGCTTTATGTAAGGAGATTTGTTTTCTAGTAAAGTTTTCTAGTAAAAAATTAAACATGAATCAACGTCTCTTTTCGCATTCATTTCATGCATTTGCATTTCATTACATCATATGCATTAAACACAGTTAAATGATCCTAATTAGTTAAAATCATTGCTCAGTTAACCTGGAAACCAACCAACCAACCAAACACCGTTACGGTACTCGAGCAAAGATTAAGGATATGGATCAGAGATTGGAAAAACTCGAACAGTGTCAGAAGGATATGCAAGACCGACTTCAGCTACAGGTGCAGGAGCGGTTAGATAAGATGCAACAGGATATGTCTAAGAAGATGCGAGAATCCCAGGATGATATGATGGCGAAGCTACCGAAATTGTTGACTGGAGGAGGTGATAAGGGAAAGGGTCCCATGGCTGATGTCGATGAACTTCTCTATCCTCCAGGCTTTACTCCTCCACATGTTCAAACTCAAGCTGAATATCCGCACAAACCCACTGTCACAATCAGACCTCAGCAGTCCCAGGCCAGTGCTTCGAACTTTCAAGCTAGATTGGGCTCTAACCCCGAAAACTACCATGTTAACTCTACCATTCCTGACTTCGATGAAGTGGCTGAAAAGGAAAGAATAAAGGAGGAGTTACCAAAGCAGCTAGAGGAAAGTGCAAATGGCTCGAGGAGAAATTTAGGGCGATGGAAGTTACTGAAAGCTGTCGTGGGATTAGTTCCTGATTTGGTACTCCTTCATAAGTTTAAGATGCCAGAATTCGAGAAGTACAATGGGACGACTTGCCCAGAGGCTCATATCACCATGTTCTGCAGGCGAATGGCTGGATACGCTAACAATGACTAGCTATTAATACACTGTTTCCAAGATAGCCTAGCAGGGGCAGCATCTAAGTGGTACAATCAGCTGAGCCGTACCACGATTGGTTCATGGAGGGACTTGGCACAAGCATTCATGAAACAGTATAGTCATGTGACAGACATGGCTCCTGATAGAATTACCCTTCAAAATATAGAGAAGAACCCGAGCGAAAGCTTTAGGCAGTACGCACAAAGATGGAGGGAAGTCGCCGTCCAAGTTCAACCATCGCTCTTAGAGAAAAAAATGACGATGCTTTTTATAAATACATTGAAAGCCCCGTTCATCACACATATGTTAGGAAGTGCCAGAAAAAGCTTTTGTGACATAGTCATGAATGGTGAAATGATTGAAAGCGCCATAAGGAGAGGGAAAATTGATGCAGATGGGAGTAACAAGAGGTCAATCTCAAGGAAAAGAGAAAATGAGGTGAACAACACGGGCTACTCTAAATTGGTTACTGTGAGTCAGCCAAGAAAGGTGGTTGGTAATCAACAAAATTCATCGAGGCAAGATTCTGGAATGAAGACTGAGAAGTTCCAGTTTACACCAATCCCAGTACCGTATAAAGAACTGTATCAAAATTTGTTTGATGCACATGTGATTTCCCCTTTTCCTGTGAAGCCTCTACAACCTCCGTATCCAAATGGTATGATGCGAACGCACAATGTGACTACCATGCGAGAATTACGGGAAACTCGATTGAGAATTGCACTGCCTTCAAGAAACTAGTTGAAAGACTCATCGACATGGGTGTTATCAAGTTTGGTGACTCATCAAGTGCAGAAAATTCGTTACCCAATCATGATTGATGATGAAGGGAATGCAATGAATGAAGAAGTGGTGAAAAATTAGAAGGGTCCTTATTAGATATTCACCTGGGAGGTGTTATAAACAATGGGACTACAGAGGAGACCCCTATATTATTTAGAGTTTGATAGAGTAATGTTCAGAACACACTTGTTGCTTTTAGCCTAGAAGCAATAAGAACTTCTTTGTGAAATAGGCTCATGTCTGAACATTATTATTTTAATAAAATACATCATTGCAATTATCTTTAAGCAAATATTCTTTCATTCTTTACGATTCTTTCATTCTTTTGGATTTTTCCTGCCAAACCATTCATTCATTCATTCATATTATTCTTTGTATAGCATCTACAATAGGTCCTCGGATATCAATGACATGAGTAACGCTGCTCAGACTCAGAATCTCCTTTTGAGTGAGACATGTGTTTAGAGGGATCTCACAACTTTGAAGACGACATAGATTGTAGCTTATCTCTAGACCTATTGAGGATGGTAGAATAAGAGGATAGACAGATCCTACCTCACGAAGAATCATTAAAAGTTGTGAGCTTGGTGAAGATTGGAATTGATATGACTTCAAAGACAAAACAAGACATTGTTGAGTGACTTCAAGAATTCAAAGATGTCTACGCATGGTCATACTAGTATATGCCCAGGTTAAACACTGTCATTGCAATCTGAACAATAGCACGATATCAGAAATTTACAGTATGTTCAAGATTAATATCTACCGGAGCAGTACCTCTCTCTTTAACTCATCACGGTTTTTTCTATTGAAGTTGAAATTTTTTCTCTCCGGGTATTGGCTGAGCAGAGCAGGTTGGATGGAGCAGAACAGATCCAATCGCAATGTGATCAATTGAGCTTGATAGAAGAAAGAAGACTAAAAGTTATTCATCATGGTCAGATGTACCAGAAATGAATGATGCGAGCCTATAACAAAAAGTTCATCCTAGAGAATTCCACGAGGGTGACCAAATGTTGTAGATCCTCCCTCTACAAAAAATATCTTGGAGGGAAGCGTATGCCAAATTGGGATGAACCTTATGATTATAGATAAGGTTTTTTTTTCCAAAGGAGCTTTGATTTTGAGCGAGATGGATGATAAACCTGCAAAGTCTTGTAAACTCAGATTCAGTCAGGAAATACTCCGCTTAAAGAATGAGAGGACCAAGGTAAAAACCCGCAAAGGGAAGTTTGAGCCCAAAAAAAAAGAAGTGATGTGAAAAATGAAAAGATGAAAATGAAAAATGAAAAGGTAAAAATGGAGAGGCTAAGGTGAAAACCTGCAAAGGGCGCCTTAGACCAAAGGGGATTTGAGTTGAAAACCCAAGAAGAGCGGCTCAAATGTTGATAAAAGTGGCGCTTGAAATTTTTAGAGCAGCTCAAATACTAATCAGAATGGGGGTATGCAATGGTATTGCTATACCTGAATTAACAGGAAAGGGTAGGCGACATCTTGGGGCATCGTCAAAGTACTCCTAAACACATGTTAAACTCAGAATAGTCTTCAGAAAGTCTGTACAGAGAGGTTCAAGCTACGATATCTGGGGCACCTAATCCTTATACTATTTTTGTTATTCTTGGAACACTTCATTTATTTCCAAGATACGCATTCCTAAATCAATTTCTTTATTATCCATCTTTGTTATCCTCGATAATTTATTCATCTCGAGCTATGCTCAGAACCAACTCTATTCTTATCCATGATCTTTTTGCAAGCATGTTGCATTAGAATAATGATCAATAGACTAATAAAACTTTCAACAAGAGAAGTTTTTCATATTACTCTAGAAGTTTCTAAATACTACGGTAACCTGAAACAAGGCTATTATTTAGAATACATCAAGCTTAAAGGTTGAACATCTAAGAGGGAGAGTCTAAATTAAGACTATCCCTTCACATTTTGTCGTTAAAAACATTGACTGAACAAAGGGACAAGAAGGTCATGTTGATGACAAAGCTTAAATAAACAAGAAGCAATGATCACCACGCAATAGGAAGAGGTTGCCACGGAGAAGAGAGCCTTCGTTTGCGCATGAGCCTTTGGTACGACACCTTGGGAATGGTGTAAGAAACCAGAAAGATTTAGATCCTGTATCCTTGAATTACGATAGGAGAGGATTGAAGAAAAGTCGGTCAAGTAAGAAGGCGTTCGAGTAATGATAACCTAAGCGGGATCATTCTCGAAAAAATGAAATTCTGCATTCATTCAAATGTCATTCACATATGTCTAGTTAGAAGCATTTGATTCATTTTGATCATGCCATCCCAATCATTAGGCATAATTAGGTTCATTATACAGGTCATGTTCTCCAGAGAACAGATCAGTGAAAATAGTAGATCTTGTCTTCCTGCATCGACAACAAAGCAGATCAAAATAAAGCCTTACCTCCCTCAGTTGTAGTGGAGCAGGTTAAAGATAGCAGATCTTGCCTTCCTGCATTAATAGCGAAGCAGATCGAAGATACTAGCCTTACCTCCCTCGGTTGTAGTGGAGCAGGTTGATGGCAGATTTTACCTCCCTAAGCTTACAGTGGAGTACATTGAAGCCAGTAATTCTATCTCCCTGGGCAGCAGTGGAATAGATTGAAGATTACAGATCTTATCTCCCTAAGCAGTAGTGGAGCAGATCAAAGATGGTGGATTTTACCTCCCTGAGGTTACAGTGGAGTACATTGAAGCCAGTAATTCTATCTCCCTGGGCAGCAGTAGAATAGATTGAAGATTACAGATCTTATCTCCCTAAGCAGTAGTGGAGCAGATCAAGGATGGCGGATTTTACCTCCCTGAGGTTACAGTGGAGTACATTGAAGCCAGTAATTCTATCTCCCTGAGCAACAGTGGAGTAGCAGTAGATCTTGTCTTCATGTACTGGCGTGAAGTAGATCAAAGAGAGCAGATCTTGCCTTCCTGTATTGACAGCAAAGCAGATCGAAGATACCAGCCTTACCTCCCTCGGTTTCAGTGGAGCAGGTTGATGGCGGATTTTACCTCCCTAAGCTTACAGTGGAGTACATTGAAGCCAGTAATTCTATCTCCCTGGGCAGCAGTGGAATAGATTGAAGATTACAGATCTTATCTCCCTAAGCAGTAGTGGAGCAGATCAAAGATGGTGGATTTTACCTCCCTGAGGTTACAGTGGAGTACATTGAAGCCAATAATTCTATCTCCCTAGGCAGTAGTGGAATAGATTGAAGATTACAGATCTTATCTCCCTAAGCAGTAGTGGAGCAGATCAAGGATGGCGGATTTTACCTCCCTGAGGTTACAGTGGAGTACATTGAAGCCAATAATTCTATCTTCCTGAGCAACAGTGGAGTAACAGTAGATCTTGTCTTCATGTACTGGCGTGAAGTAGATCAAAGATACCAGATCTTGTCTTCCCATACTGGTGGTGAAGTAGATCGAAGAAAACAGATCTTGTCTTCATGTACTGGTGTGAATTAGATCAAAGATAACAGATCTTACCTTCCTATACTGGTGGCGAAGCAGATCGAAGAAAGCAGATCTTGTCTTCATGTACTGGCGTGAAGTAGATCAAAGATAACAGATCTTTCCTTCCCATACTAGTGGTGAAGCAGATCGAAGAAAGCAGATCTTGTCTTCATGTACTGGCGTGAAGTAGATCAAAGAGAACAGATCTTGTCTTCCTATACTGGTGGCGAAGTGGATCGAAGAAAGCAGATCTTGTCTTCATGTACTGGCGTGAAGTAGATCAAGGAAAGCAGATCTTGTCTTCCCATACTGGTGGCGAAGTAGATCAAAAATACAAGTTTTATCTCCCTGAAATTGCAATGAAGTGGATTAAAACCACAAGTCTTATCTCCTTAAGCAGTAGTGGAGCAGATCGAAGATAGCGGATTTTACCTCCCTGAGGTTACAGTGGTGTACATTGAAGCCAGTAATTCTATCTCCCTGGGCAGCAGTGGAATAGATTGAAGATTACAGATCTTATCTCCCTAAGCAGTAGTGGAGCAGATCAAAGATGGTAGATTTTACCTCCCTGAGGTTACAGTGGAGTACATTGAGGCCAGTAATTCTATCTCCCTAGGTTGTAGTGGAATAGATTGAAGATTACAAATCTTATCTCCCTAGGCAGTAGTGGAGTAGATCGAAGATGACAGATTTTATCTCCCTGAGGTTACAGTGGAGTACATTGAAGACAATCTTATCTCCTTGAAGTTGCAATGGAGTGGATTAAAACCACAGATCTTATCTCTCTGAAGTTGTAGTAGAGCAGATCGCTTCAGATTTATCTTTAAGTTGTAGCAGAACAAGTTGAGGCTATTAGTCTTGTCTCTCTGAAGTTGCAGTGGAGTAGATTAAAGATGGCAAATTTTGTTCTTTGGAGAAGCTACAAAGTATGAATCCTATCTCCCAGACATTGCAATGGAATAGATTGAAGCACCAGTTCCTATACCTCTGAAGATGCAGTAGGAAGGAATGAGGCTATTTGAAGAAGAGAAGCATTGAAGAAGTCAAGGCTCAGTAAGACCAAACAATTGGGCCTTGTAGTCTTTGTTCTGTTCCCGTTACATGACAACGAGCAAAGAGGGGCAGCTGTAATAAGCCCAATTGTCCAAGCCTGCATACTAGCCTAATACAACAAAACAAAAAAAAACCTAAGTAAAACCCTAGCCCCTTTTCTGCCTCTACGCCACAGCCCCACACCTCCAGCGAGGTTCCAGGCGCCGCACGTCTCGGGCCTCCTCTCCACGCATGCACTTAACAGCCACCAAACCTGCGAAAAAGAGGCGTACAAACACGACAAAAGGCAGAAAAATAACAAAAATCGGGGACGATGCCAAACAGAATAGATCTTTAGTGATTTTGATTTTTTTTCCTTCCTTTTCTATTCCAGCTATTTAAAGCCGTGAATGATCAGTGAATGGGGGATTTTGGAGTGTAAAAAAGGACAAAAATAGAGAGAAACACAGAGGAAATTCGTTTTTTCGAAGGCTTTGTTTTTACTTTGAAGTGTTCATCGTTTCTTTTTATTTGCATATTTCTTTTTTTTTATTTTCTTTTATTTTTTTCATCTTATTTTACCTAAAATAACAAAGAAAAGAAGGGAAAAACACTTACCTGTTCGCCGAGGTCGTCGTGCCACCACCATCTCCGTCGTCATCAGAGCTTTGGGTAGGGAGGCTGATGAACGGCGGCGCAAGGATGCTAGGGTCGAAACCCTAGCAGAGCAAAAGGGGCAGCATTCTTTTTTTTTGTTTTAAAATGGGCTATCAAATTTTTTTTAAAAGAGAAATTTTGTTTTTATTGAAACTACAAAATGACGCCGTTTTAAATGGCTAGACCCGCACGGTGACCCGACCCGAAGGGGAGGATCCGCACGTTCTGGCTTTTAATGGTAGAATTGCGCATTTAGCCCCTGCTTTTTGTGATGCGTTTCAATTAAACTCATTTTGTTTTTTAAAAATTAGCCGCGAATTTCATTTCTGTTTCAACTTGGTCCCTCACTACGCAGCGTTATGGAAGGTGGGAATAATTTCCCTTTTGGTCCTCCATTATTGCTTGCGCATTCAAGTTGGTCTTTTTAACTTATTTCAAATCTGCCCCAATTTTTTCCGTTTTAGTTCAATTGAGTCCATTTTTTTCAGTTATTTTTATTATTTTTTTATGCTATTATCATTGTACCATTATTTATTATTATCATATTATTTACTATCATTTTTTATAATTATTTCTAAACTTATACACGCATTTTTATATAGTATATATATACATATTTCTTTATATAATATATATGTGGTCATAAGCTTTAGAACATGCATGCATACATTTTCATTCATGCGTTTTAATTTTTGTTTAACCTTCACATACATTATATTTTATACATACATACTTTTTTTATATTTTTTATTTTACTTTCCTAATTTTTTTTAAAACTTTATACTTTATATATATGCATATATGTATTTCCACGATCTTCCAATACATACTTATACATCTTTTATTTTGTAAATATATACACATATACATACTTTTATTTTTTATCTTATTTTCATAATTATTACGTACATATATATATACCTATATACATACATTTTTTGTATATACATATTTTCATATTTTTTTATATATATATTTAATAATTTACATATCTGTATAAATCTAAATACATTTTTTTATTCTTTTATTTTTTTATAAATATATATACATATTTTGTAAATACATGTACATATTATATATATTTTATTATTCTTTTATTTCCATAACTTTTGCATACATGTATATATATGCATTGACATTTCATAATTCATATACGAATATAATTTAAAATTAAGGTATGTGTTTCATGTTGTATATTAACATTATGTCATTTCTTTTTAAACAAGAAGATATATTTTGGTTTTGTCAAAACATCAAAATCATTTTCTCTTGATTCAAAGGTTTTTTTTGAATAAAAGTAATATTCGAAGTTTGGGATTTTCGAGGAAAATTGAGCCCTAACGTATTGGGTTCTGATTTTTTTTTGTTAATCTTAAATAACCAGGGATATTCTTTATTCTTAATGCAAGAGTATAAAAATCATTTTTGAGAACTTAACTTGTCGTGCCCTAACGTATTGGGTGTGGCATGTTACTTTCTCGAAATGAAGATTTTCGCATAAAATAAAAGTGATATTCAAAGTTCGGGGATTATGAGGAATTGTACCCTAACATATTGGGACTCGATTTCTTTACATGACTTGAACAATTGATTATCCTTTTTCAAATTTCATCATTCAAGTTGATTTTAAAATCTTTTTAACCTTTGACACTAAGACATTAAATGATAAATTTGGTACCGATTTTGGGCGTTACGAGGGTGCTAACCCTTCCTCGTGCGTAACTGACTCCCGGACTCATTTTCTCAAAATTCGTAGACCAAAATAGGGTGAGCCGATCACACCTTAATAAAGGATCGGTGGCGACTCCAGTTTAATTTTTAAAGTCGACAACTAAATTTTTGTTTTCAAAAAACGGTTTCGACAAATCTTATCCCCTTGAAGTCATAGTGGGGCAGATTGATGAAGCAAATCTTATCTCCCTGAGGTAGCAGTGGAGCAAATTGAAGTCGATAATCCTATCTCCCTAAAGTTGTAGTAGAGCGGATTAAAGTAATAGATCTTATCTCTCTGACGTCACAGTAGAGCAGATCGCATCAAGTTTTTCCGACCAGAGATAGCAAATTTTGTTCTTTTAAAGTTACAAGTTACAAATCCTATCTCCCCGATGTTGTGGTGCAATGGATTGAAGCAATTCCTATACCTCTGAAGATGCAGTAGGATGGAATGAGGATACCCGAAGAAGAAGAGCACCAAGGTCCAACGCGACCAGGCAAAATTGGTCATTTTAAGAGTCTTTGCTCCGTTTCCGTTACACGACAACGAGCAAAGAGGGGTAGCTGTAATAGGCACAATTTGCCCAGCCATTTAGTAAAATGAAACCAAAATAAGAGCAAAAATTAAATGTCTAAAAGTCCATATTACAGTGGCCCAAAACCATTTACAAAGACCTAACCCTCCAGCCCAATCACTAGCTTAGCCCACTACACCCAGCCCAACACCCAAAGAGGATCAGAAACCCTAGCAGCTTGCAGCAAGCTATTGCGCCGCAATCGGGCTCTGCCCTCTCATGTGCGCCTCCATGCGCTGCGTCAAGCCGCGCCACGTCCTAGCTAGCCTTCATACGACACCTGCAAAGGACAAGCAAACGAGCAGCAAAAACCTGCAACAGAAACAAACAAGAAACAACCAGCAACGGCGGAAAATAAAAACGGATGGCAAGCAAAGAAAGGAAAAAAATAGAAATAGCAGAGAGGATTTTTTATTATTATATTTTGTATTTTCGGGGGCTATAAAACCCCATTTTCTGTATTGTTGAAGGGGTTTTTTTTCCCTTTTATACACAGATATTGAAATACAAAAAAAAAGAGAAATCAAAGTTTTAGGTAAATCTGAAAGTTTGTCTTGTTTTTTTTCTTTTCATTTTCTTTTTTGATTCGTTCTTTTTTTTGTATACATAAGCGAAGCAAATAAAAGAAAAAGAAGAGTTCGAGCTCATACCTGGTGACCGGCCTTGTGCTCTCTCCGTCGCAATTGGAGTCGTGCAAGGGGTTCGGAAGGCCACTGTCTTTTGACGTTGAAGCGACGCAGAGCGGAGAGCATTTGGGCTCTCTATTTTTTATTTTTCTTTTCGTTTTGAAAAAATGAAATGGTAGCTACCAGATTAGGGTTTTATTTTTGGCCCTTATGTGATGTATGAAACGACGCCGTTTGGAGTCCGATCAGTGGCTCCAAAACGGTGCCGTATTGGCCTATACCCGATGACCCGACCTAGAGGTGGCTGTGACCAGCGCATTTTGGGTCCGTTGGGATTTTTGCGCAATGAGCCCCACTACGTTTTGTGTCATTTCAATTTGATTTTTATTTTTTTTAATTTGCATCGCACATTTGGTCTCGATTCTAAATGGATCCACGTTCAAACGGTGCCGTTTCCCATGTCTGATTTTGAATGCCCAGATCCATGCGTTTAATTGCTACTTTAGTCCCTTGGTTTTGAATCGATTGCAAATTTAAACCTTCAAATATCTACATTTTAATTTAAATCTTTTTTGTTATGTTTACTATTATTTTTAGCATTCTGTTTAATTTTATAATTTTTTTTAGTATTTACTAGTATTCATATGTTTTTATACTAGTTATATCTGTTATTTATCTCTTTTCATATTTATTATTATTATATTACATGATTTCAAAACTTTTGTAGATGATACTCAATTTGGTTTATGTATTGCTATTTGTACATTAAATTTATTGCTTTAGTGTTTTAAATATACTATCATACATTTGTTTTTTATTTGTTATATATTAATGCTAAAACGTTGTTTTATTACGATACATTAATTTTTTTTATTCATACCGTATCATATTATTTTTATAATTTATTTGGTATGATCTATCAATGATTTTAAATTATACTCTTTTGTACCAATTTCTATATATTCTACTTATTCAAAATATTCCAATGTTACATTCATTCCAATGTATATTACTACATATTATTATTTACGATATGTTTATGAAATGTTTATTCTAAATCCATGCTTATACATCTTTTAATCTTCATTTCAAACTTCATTAAAAAAAAGTGTGGAGTTCATAAGTTCTCGAGAGAATTGAGCCCTAACTTACTGGGCTTCAATTCTTCTCGATGAATTTGAATAGCTAAGTGTTTATTTTGGTAAAACCATACAATTTTAAAATAAAGCTTTTGAGACTTCAAAATGTTGGATCCTAACTTATTAGATATGACATTTTGTTATCCCGATTTTAAAATAAAGGCAATGTTTGATGTTTAAGAATTTCGAGAAATTGAACCCTGACTTACTAGATTCTGATTTCTCATTTGACTCAAATAACCAAATAACCTTATCAAAATGCATGAATTTTAAAATTAAAAAATTAAAAAGACATACTTAATTTTGACGATTGAATTGTTGCACCCTAACTCACTGAGTGTGGCAATTTATTTCTTCGAAATAAGTGCGTCTTATTATTCAATTTGGTTTATTCAAATTTAAACTTCAAGGGATTGTGTTTTAAAATCTTTTCAAAATTTCGACATTAAGACATTAAACAATCAATTTGGTACCAATTTTAGGCGTTACGAGGGTGCTAACCCTTCCTCGTACGTAACCGACTCCCAAACTTATTTTCTCAAAATTTCGCAAACCAAAATCATTTTTAACGGTGAGCCAGTCACACCTTAATAAAAGATCGGTGGTGACTCCCATTTTATTTTCAAAGTTGATCCCCGTTTTTCAAATTTAAAAGTGGTTTCGACAACGATTATGCATATAATTGACAACTATGGATGTGAATATTACGTTGCTCCATTGCAGACCTTAATGTAAAATCATAAAAAAAAAGAGATATTCCTTTTTTTAAAAAAAATTAAATACTTTATTGCAGGAAAAAAAATAAAGTATAAATTTTATGATATATAATAGTTTTTAATTTAACAATAATTTTCATTATTAGTCCGAGTTGCTATTTCATATGATATTAAAAAATCATATCATTTACTCAATAGATTTAATAATAATTGGATTTAAATTCTAAAATTCAAAAATTATAAGAGCTAAAAAGGATCAAATTGAAAAACAAAGATTAAATCTACAATTTATGCATAGTACTAGATTAATAACAAAATTTGACTGAACGGATTTAACTGTTATTTCTTATGTAAAGATTAAAATTTCAAAATTCGAAAAAGAATATATTAAAATAAAAGAATTAAATTTGTAATTTAATAACATTTTATACTTTTAATATTTTAACAATATAACTGTCATAATTTCTGTTCCATTTTTATAAATTATACATGTCAAATTCGGTGTCATTTAATGTAACACCCCAAAACCCGGCCTAAAAGTTTAGACCGAATCTCGGAGGTTACATTGGCCACCAAATGTGGTGAAATCAAAAACTTTAATTCAAACCAAGAAAAAATTTTTGTTCATTATGTTTGAAACAAAATAAAACCGACGTCAAACATTCAGAAATAAAATCCATAGTTTCTAAAGTTCAAATCCAAATAACACCTTACGAAAGTCCACTATAAAAACTTATACCACAGTTTATGTAATCGTTTTACAAACTAACTTAAAAGTAACCGTATAAAACTTATGAGATTTTACTTAAACCGAATCAAACTATATCTTTTTTAGACCTCTGGTATGCCGAGTCCAGCTCCAAAACACGGAATGTACCTAAAAGGAAAAACACTACAGAAATGAGCTACGCGAGCTCAGTGTGAGTCTGAAACATGGTCAGATGGCAAAAGACGGAGTGACACAATAAATACAAGCATATGTATAAAAATATCACTTACGAAAGTCTCAATCGGTATGTCAAATACAATATCAAACCATAGAAATGATATTCCAATCATACGCAATAATTAAAGCATATTACATGACATTAACTATATTGTCAATAACCAAAAGTTCACACAAACAGACAAAATGTTCTGACAAACAGACGTATATTCAGATGCGAATGAATGCACAAGTCAAAATCCCACCCTGCCAACCAAACACCACTTCGTCCATCTAGCACACCACATAATGGCTATGGTAGGCTCGCCCACCAAGCACACTACATAGAACCATAAGAGGTTCATCCATCCTACACACCACAACGTAGAACTATGCCACTTGAGTAACTGTATACAACTGAGCTGATATACGTATAGGATAGTGCGGTAAACTGCTATACAAAAGTATCGAAGTTAAAACTGCTAAGTTTGTCTTCCTTCTTATAACCAGATCCCAAAATTTTCATGCTATGCAACAATGCACACATTATGCAAACAACATACAGAAATGGACATTAACATTTCCAATTGAACAAATTTAGATTTGATTACACTTGTATTCTAATATTCAGTTACGACAACAATAATAAACTCATACTTATTCATCATATAAATGAATAAATAAATTAAAGCCCATAAGCACACATATATACATGAACCAAACTAAATCGAGTCCCAAGCACACTTACTTAGGCTTGACCGAAGATCAGATTACAAAGAAACATAAAATAGACAGTTTATGGCTCAAAATAAAAACTATGCAAAATAGGGCCACATAGTCATGTGCCCCAGCCGTGTGGAAGTGTCTAAGTCGTGTGGAGGCCTACACGCCCATGTGGAGGAGACACACGCCCGTGTGACCAAGCTATACGACCGTGTGAGTAGCCTGTGAAACTCACTGCCCAAAAGTGCCAAAAATAAATAGCAAAGGAGACACGACCATGTGGAGATCTCACAAGCCGGTGCGTACCAAAAATCATTGAAAACCCTAAATTCCTAATTGCACATGGCCGTGTAGACTGTTCGTGTGCGGCACACGCCCGTGTGGCCACCCATGTGGTCACGAAACCACACCGAAACAGCTTGAAAATCATGCTTTTGATGTCGAAACAATCCTCAAACCTTGGTAATCCATAATTATGCCAAAACATACAAAATTTCATGCAATTCAATAACAATATGATACTTCAAATAATCAATTTCATAAACACACAAGACATTATCAAATTCCACCACAATTTAATACTGAAGTTAAACTGTTTCAGAACACAAACCTTAGAACGCGATATCAAGCACCAAGGATTAATTGATTTGCTCTCACCAAACTGTTCGGAAACGTTAATTTCACACATAAACTTAAACTATAAGAACTTCAATTAACAAATAATATAAACAGAGGTAATTCTATCATAAACCCTCATGAACAAAACTTACCCGCTTCACCTTCAATAAAACAAAACACACGAGGACGATCTGTCTTAACAGACAACACGTAACATGAGTGTAAAATGGAAGAAACAAGAAATTAAAAGAACTAAAATTTGGGGAAAAACCGAAAAATAACAGAGGGAAAAAAAAGAAAGAATAGGGAAAAATAAAAGGAAAAGAACGTGAAACTAAAAAAAACTCCTCTTTCAAATTTTAAAAGTAAATCTTTAAAAATTAAAAAGCAAAACCAAAATAATTTAATTCCTCAAAACACACATGAGGACTTAAACCCGAAACTCAAAGGTAAACTAACACACTCACCACCACCGAACCAACATGCTCATTCTGACATTAAAACGCAAAAACCCACTCAAGTGCTAGACCTATTCAATGACCCGAACCACAACCTCAAAACTTCTAACCCCAACTTCTGGGGTATTACATTTAAAATTTTATAACAATTATATTAATAAATTCAACAGTTTAATTATTAAAATATTATTCATACAAAAGGTTACTGAAAATTGAAATGTATAAAACTACTTTATATATGTACATATATCCTTTTTGTGACAAAAGAAAAACCTAAAGCTCCCAAAACAATTGAAAAAAGAGAGAGAGAGGAGAAAGTTTTATTTAGTAATGTAGCCGGTACAGTAAAGGCGGATGTACTGTTTTTGTTTTAGTACTTATACATATGATACCGATGTGTTTTGATGTACCATTTTAGATTTATTAATATTTTTTTAAATATTCATATATATATTATATACATGCAAATACACCTTAATTATATACATATAAATATATTTATATGCAAATATAAATTTTAAAATTATTAAGTTCAATTGCTTAGTTAAAGATTAAGTTTTATTTTTATATTTTTAAATGTAGTTATAAAAATAATTAAGATAAAAATAAATAAAAATTTATTTAAAATTTTAAAATCATGTACCAGCCGATTTGAGCTATTATAAGCTAGTTTTGACTGAAATGGATAAAAATACTTTAAAATGGTCGAAATGTACTAAAATTTTGATCTAAATAAAATTTAAACTATTTGATAATAATCTAAGATCGAAAGGATATGGATACTCAAATTGAGCTTTCCTCCCCCGCCATTTGTTAATACTTTCTGAGTTTGGTTCCATTTTCAAATCACATAGCTAAAAATCTAGATTCAGGAAGGGGTGGATAGTCCAAGACGGTGAATGGTGGATGGGGTTTTATAGTGCTCCTGATGTTCTTTCTAGAGCGGGAAATTGGGATCTTTTACGATCATTAGGAATGAATCAGGATTTACCATGGATGGTTTGTGCTGATTTTAACGAAATCCTATATTCGTTTGAGAAGGTAGGGAGCTTGCTTAAGGATGAAGGATGTACGGAGGATGTTCGAGCGATCTTAGTTGACATTAGTAAAATTTGTTTTACTGCCGATTCAAAATTCTTTCATGTCAATTGGAAGAATTCATGTCACTGGTTGTAATGAAATAGAAAAATTGGCTCGTGCTTTTTTGTGAGGGCCTCCTACTTCTATTCAGAAACCATCTCTAGTAAACTGGAATGTTTATTGTCGGGTTCAAGATAATGGTGGTATGGGAATCCGAAGTTTGCAAGTCCAAAATAAGCTATTCCTTATGAAGCTTGGCTTTAATCTGATTGCTAATTCTGATGTGTTTTGGGTTAAAATTTTAAGAAATGAATATAGTATCCATTGTTTGGTACCTGATGATATTTGATGTAGTAATTCATCTTAATTATGGAGATATTTGATGCACATTTGGGATGATGTCAAGAAGGGTATTATCTGGATTATTTGGGATAGTCAACTAGTCAATTTCTGGAATGATGATTGGGAACGAGAGGTTGGTCCTCTTCGACAATTTTATATTAGACCAGAGGAGCTGGATGACACGATTTTAGTACGTGACATGGCTCTCTTGGAGGGAATCTAGAATATACAGTGGTTATCTTCAATTCTCTCTAGAAGAATTTTAACTCATATTCTTGCACATAAAACGCATTCTAGTGATGTTGGTTTGGATTTTGTTTCTTGGAAATGGACATCAGCAAGGAAGTTCTCTATTGCAGAGTCTTACAAACATCTCTTTGTGGCAGCCGATTTAGGATTTTTTAAAAGTGACAAGCTAATATGAAAAATTGCAGCCCCTCAACGAGTTAAGATATTTTTGTGCTTGCTTATTTGTGTCCGGCTAATGAAAAATGATGAGCGTGCTAGATGAGGTATGACTCAGTTTCCATTTTTGTGAACAACATGGTGCTATTTTGGAATCTACTTTGCATGCTGTTAGGGATTGTTCTTTTGCACAATCAACTTGGAAAGTAGTTGTCCTTATGAAATATTGGATATGTTTTTTCAATTTCCCTATTGAAAAATGGATCGTGTGGAACTTATAGAATGAAGGTAATTGTGCATTTAGTTGTAGAAAATGGGAGGTTTTTTCTGGGATTGTTTGTTGGTTCATTTGGAAAAGCAGAAATGATGTCATCTTTAATAAGGCAAACGGGAATGGCAGAGATATTATTTCCTCAGCTATCGCTTGGACTAAATCTTTGCAAACAGGAGGGGCAATTGAAAGATAGGCGTGTAAATCTATGACGGTGAATAGCTAGAAAAATTTGGTCGTCAGATGGATTAAAATTAATGTTGATGGATCGTTACCAAGGTGCAGTTTAGGAGCAGCAATCGATGGTAAGGCAAGGGAACCAAGCAGTGGCCGGTTATTTAGTTTCAAGAAGGCAATAGGTATAACATATATTTTCCAATTTAAAGCCAAAGCAGTTCTTGAAGGCCTGAGACTAACCTGGGATAAAGGTTTTAGACAAGTCAAATTGGAGAGTCACAATGCTTTGCTTATTAAGGTTCTTCAAACTGGACTTGCAGCAGTTAGCAATGTTGTTGAAATTCAGATGATTAACAACATGTGTTCCAAAGATTGGAAAGTAAAATTCAAGAGTATTTGTAGAACAAATAATAAAGTGGCGGATCATCTAGCTAAAACAATTAGTGATAATATAGATCATTTAGTGGTCCTTGAAGATCCGTCGTCCTAGATCAAGATTTTACTAAAAGAGAATTTCTGCTCTTGTGGTGTCAAGTAATAATTGGTTTCTCTGATTTTTAGGCTTGGCCTATTTTCCTTTCTACCAAAAAAAAATAAAGTATAAATTTTATGATATACAATAGTTTGTAATTTAACTATCAAATTAATTAACGAAAAGAAAAGGTATACCTATATAAGCAAAGGTTTGGTTCATAGATATTATGGATCTACAAATGTGTAATTAGCTATTATTATTATTATTATTTTTATTATTATTATTCCAACTTGCTATTTCATAAAATATTAAAAAAATCATATCATTTTACTCAATAGATTTAACAAAAATTGTATTTAAATTCTAAAATTCAAATATTATAAAGGTTAAAAAGGATTAAATTGATGAACAAAGATTAAATCTACAATTTATGCATAGTACTAGATTAATAACAGAATTTGACCTAACGAATTTAACTGTTATTTCTTATGTCAAGATTAAAATATTAAAATTCAAAAAAATATATATTAAAATAAAAGAATTAAATTTGTAATTTACACATTATACAAGAATTAATAAAAAATTTTATTTATTTATTAAAAATCAACTTAATTTTTTTCCCTTAAAATCTTTTTAGCATTAATTTGTACAAATCCTATTATATGGCTACAAAAATGAACACCACATAACCATGCCTATAAGTTAAATCCATCTAATTCGCATTTTAATATTCCCTAAGGCACAATAGTAGCAGTAGCCTAAAGCAATGATGAACCAGAAAAAAATTGTAAGGGCCTACACTGTAACGATTCAATTTTCAGTGATATCGAAAAATACCATTTAGGAATTTTGTTTCTTTTAACCGATTCTATAAATATTTAATAGAGATATTTACAGAGTTAGTATATTGATGAATTGAAATTTGGAGAAGCAATTTAGTCAAAAAGTGGCTAATTAAGGCTTAGGGACTAAAGTGTAAAAGTTTAGTCGCTATAGATTTTTAATTAGAAAAAGGTTTGAGAACTTAAATAGCAATTATTCAAAGGACTAAAATGGAAAATAAACCTATTTTAAATGGATTAGTGGATGATGATTTTGTAGTTCATTAGTTTAATTAATTAAATATATATGTTTAATTAATCATGATTAGCTTAACTAATTAAGTTTAATTAACAATTAAATCAAAATATAAACAAAATTTAATGGAAAAAGATGAAAAAAGGTCATCATCTTCCCAAAATCTCCACCGTCCTCCGTAAATGAAAGAAAGAAAAGCTTAAAAACACTTGTGCATTTGACATTAAATCCATGTAAGTCCTTGAGCCATTTTTCGTTGATTTTTATAGATTTTTTTTCATCATGAAAGCTTGATTAAACCAGCCCATGTATCAATTTGATCAATTGGTAAAATTTTGGTAAGTTTCCGTTGTTGAGAATTGAATGAATTGGGTGTGAAATTGTTAGAAATTAAGCTTAGATGAAGAAAATGACTAAATTGTAAAGTTTAACTGTTAATTTCATACATAAGGTATCAAATTGAATGAAATGAAAATTATTTTATGAAATTTTGATAGGAATAGGAAGTAGAGGGTCCCTAATGAATATATGTGAAATCGGATTTTGATCCGAAGCTTTATATTGAAAGTTATGCTTGTCCCGATTTTAGGGGATAAATTGAATAAATTAAAAAATATACATAAATTGATATTCATTTATGAATTGATTGGTAATTGATCGTGTGGTATGTTTTTTTTACTATTCATAGCTAATGTTAATGCAAAACCTTCGAGAGGGAAACAAAAAGTGAGAGTTGTTGACAAGTGACGCGAGACCACGGTTTGTACTTTTATGATTCATGATAGAAGTATTTGCTTGCATATACATGTTCATTGATTGATGAATCATTGAGGTGAATATATGTTAATAGTATGATATGTTTCGGTTGAGTTTGTATGGATTATCAGGATAGAGGACTAAAATGAATAAAACTGAAAATGGCATGAAATACATTGATTATATTATATGATATGGAAATTGAAATAAAGTATGTTATATAATGTAACGCCCCAAAATTAAAGTATTTAATTTTTGCATGATTTGTCACAAATTGCTTGTTTGCTTCAGTGGTTAAGTAATTTGGGTGTGTTTTGAAGTGTTTGAGGAGCCTGAGTTTAAGTCTTGGCTTTTGCAGAATTTTTAGTTTTGCTCTTAAATGAATCTAGACATAGGCATATAGGCCTTATAAATATTAGTGTTGGTTTTATAACAAAAAAGGTGCCTGTGCTATAGTGGCAAGGTGGCGTGTGGTGTAACTGTGAGGTTTGAGGTTCAAGTCCTTGGTTGCGCATGGGAGTATTTAATTTGCTGCTTGAGCTAGGTAGGTGGTGGAGTTGGACTAGAACATAGCTAAATGGAGTTTGAATTGGTCATAGAAGGAGTAGAGGAGAAATAGGTGGAGTGAATCAAGGAAAAGATAATGGGAGAGTTTTTAGGAAAAAATCAAGGAATTTGAGAATGGGGGAGTGTTGTGTCGTTTGGGGAGTTTTCAACTGGGGTTAGGTTGTGCCAAATTTGGCTTAGGCATTTTTGGGTAATCGATTTTTGTGTTGATTCTTTTTCTGCTTATCTTGGTTTTGTCAGTTTGGTTTGACAGCTATGGTTTTTTGGTGTTGAATTGTGGCAAGTTTCTTCACGGGTTTTGTTCACTTTTTCTATTTCATGTTCTTTTTCTCTTTCCTCTCTACTTGTCGAATATTCCTCTCTTCTTCCCACTCATCTTGCTTTTAAATCCTCCTTTTCTCTTTTCCCTTTCCATCTCTCCCTTGGCCGAATCTCTGACCTCTCTTCCTCTTTTTCTTTGACAGGTTATCCCTCTCTTTCTTTTTGTTCTGATTTTATTTTACCTTTTATTATTTTCTTCTCTTTTTGACTGAGAGCGATCTCTCTATTTTGAGTGTGGTTCAGCCGATTATCACCTTTTGCTCTATTCCTCTGTGCGGATCTCCTCATCGATGTTTTTACTGTCTCGATGCTGCAAGTATTCCTGGTTATCAGTAAAGTTTGAATACTCTTCACTTTTTGTTTAAAACTGGTTCTCTTTCTTTCTTTTTCATTAAAATCGAATACTCCTCTTGGCCACTATTTTGGCCTAGGTAGTTTATGAAGATCTGTGTTGTGGTACAGGTAATCATTAAGTGGGTAACCACTTTCGGTTGGGACTCTTGAAGGAGTAAAGTCACCTTCTATCAAGCAAGGTAAGGATGGTGTGTGGTTTAAGTGTTATTAAGAGGGCATCTTGCTTTAAAAGCTGACTTATGATTTGATTAAATCTAGGTTGGTGTGTATGGAGGTTTGCGCGTTTCTCGTAATCAAGTGTGTAATCACCCACTGCAATAGTAGATCGGCGAAAAGCCAAAAAGCCGTTAACATGGCGTTTGAGACCACACGGGCGTGCGATCGCTCGAGTGGTAAGCCCAACTTGTGATTCGTAGAAAAATGATCGAAATACCCTTTATGGATAAAATAACTGAAATACCCTTGATGGGTAAAATGACCGAAATACCCCCCGAAGGGTAAAATTATCGAAATACCCTCGATTGGTAAAAAGATCTAAATACCCTCGATGGATAAAATGACCGAAATACCCTTGATGGGTAAAATGACCGAAATACCCTCGAAGGGTAAAATGATCGAAATACCCCTGAAGGGTAAAATAATTGAAATACCCCCATAGGGTAAAATGACTGTTATACCCCTAGGAGTTGAAATGAGTGTATGGTCGATTTACTCTATGTTATATATATAACTATTTCTGAGTATGATTTAGTGCATACACGTATGATTTATGATATGACATACTCAATGGGTTGGGATTCTGATATAGGGGAAGTATACTGTACTGGTGGCTTTGCCACATATACTGTTACTGGCAGCTTTGTTGCGTCATTATTGCTAGCAGCTTTGCTGCGATATTAGTGTGTTGGCTGGGTGGGTCGATTTTATCCCCACATGGTGTGTTGGTGGTACGGAGCGGTGTGTTAGCTGGATTGGGATGGGTTGCATTACTGCATTGTACTGTTTCTGTATTGGGCTAATGCCTACACTGTTACTGTATTGGGATAAGGCCCATATTGTTACTGTATTGGGCTAAGGCCCACACTGTTGCTGTATAGGGCTCAGGCCCAAGCTGCTACTGCATGTTGTATACTGATTGACTGATAGGGGATTTCACACTAAGTTTCGTAAACTCACCCTCTCCTCTTAATTGTGTAGGTAATCCTCAGTCTTTGGCGACTCTGTATCGCGAGGGACTCGGCAGTGGCCACACAACTACTGCTGTTCACACTTATTTTATTTTACTTTAAATTATAAGTTGGGTTTTGTTTTGTAATAAGGCCTTTAATTTTGGTTTTAAATTTTAATTGGGCTTTTGCTTACATATTTTAGACTGCTAGTTAGGTGAAAACGAATTTTCAAAATAATTACTATTTTCAAATACACAAACTTTAAACGTTAGAATTTTTAAATGCTTCCGTGTTTTAAATCAACTTAATATCATAATAGCAGTTAATAAGGCAAACATTTGGTTAAGTGTTCCGTTAAACATTACTAAAGAGGTTTCCAAACTTAAGAAACGAGTTTCATCAACAAGTCTAAATTTTGAGAGACACTTCAATGTGACACATTAGATACGGCCATAATGTCTAGGTTAGTTTGGGGTGTTACATTTAGTGGTATCAGAGCCAAGTTACAAAACTCGGCTGTGGAGTGGGTTTTGAAAATATTTAGAATTTTTGGAAAACTGTTTTGAATTATTTCCGAAGGTTACAAGTGTGGCACATCGAGTCTCTAGCGCTGAATTTGTAAGTTTTCTTTATACTGTAGACTGCTTGAACTGAAATATCTTGAGAGATTACTATAAATAGTAGGACTATACTGAAACTCCTAAATTAGAGAAAACTGAGACTGTAGGAAAACTAGAAACTGTAGGGAGACTCTTGAATTACGAAAAAAACTCTGATTACTGCTTCTCATAAGACATCTGTTAATAATTACTGGAATTACTAATTAATGTATAAAACTTCATAAACAGATAATACGTTATACGATATAAGCCTTAGAGGCACTCGTAGAAGGGGTTCACGAGGCCGCGGTAGAGGCCGAAGAGGTGCTAGGGCTGAGTCCTCGGCATCAAGCCATATGCCTAATATTGGGACCAGGGAAGCACCAGCTTCACTAGTGACTTAGATAGGATCATTCAATCGAACAGCTGGAGATGAAGCACTATCCCAAGCTATGCACCGTATTCTGAAAAGGGTTACAGAAACCAGCACTGGTGTTGTGGGCCATGGGTCAATTTCAGAACGACTCCGGTCGAATGGAGTAGAAATTTTCAGGGGTGTTTCTAGAGTAGCCCCAAATGTGGCTGAATACTAGTTGGAAGCCACGGAAAGAATAATGGATGATCTCGACTGTACTTCTGAGCAAAAGCTAAAAGGTGCAGTGTCTTTACTGCGAGATGAAGCCTATCAGTGGTGGCTTACTGTGAGAGAAGGTACTTAGGCCGACCAGTTAACGTGGGATTTCTTTAAGTCAGCTTTTCAAGGAAAGTATGTGGGCGCAAGTTATGTGGACGCCCGAAGAAAAGAATTTTTGAGTTTGATACAAGGGAATAAAACTGTGGTTGAATATGAGGCAGAGTTTCTACGATTGAATCGTTATGCTCGTGGGATAGGGGCGACTGAATATGAACGCTATGTGCGATTTGAGGACGGCCTCCGAAATGAGTTGCGATTTTTGATAGCGCCACAAAAGGAGCGAGATTTTGCTGTCCTAGTTGAAAAGGCAAAAATCACCGAGGATGTGAAGCGCTCTGAGCACCAGAACCGTGAGAAAGATAAGGGTAGGTTTAAGAGGGATTCAGAGCCCTCAAGTTCTTCTAGAAGGCCTAAAAAGAAGGTCAAGTTTGACGGGCCAATCTGAGCTGATGTTTCTATTACAATACCACAGTCTTGAGTTGATTGTGGGAGATATCATTTGGGTGAGAGTTGGAAGAAGATTGGGGCATGTTTCAGATGTGGTTCTAGGGAGCATCAAGTTAAAGATTGTCCTCAGAGGCCTACTCAGATACAATCTACAGGTCAAGGTTTTGTTCAGCCAGTGAGAGGTGCTCAACAGCCACCGAGAGGCTGTGGGCAGGTTAGAGGTGGAAATGGTGTGGAACGAGATCATGGAGCACTTGGCAGAGATGTTGGTAATATTAAGGCGAGGCAGCCAGCACTGGTCTATGGTACTCGTCACTGAGAGGATGGTGACGCTCCAGATATTATAATTGGTACGTTCCTAATTCATAATGTACCTTACACTGTTTTAATTGATATAGGGTCTACACACTCATACATTGCATGCACTGTGTCTGGCACCTTAGGTATCATGTGCGAGGGTACTGCTAATGAGATGACTGTGTTAAGTCCACTGAGACAATCAGTAAGGGTAGACAAGTTGTTCAGAGATGTGCCCCTAGAGGTCCAAGGAGTTATTTTTCTAACGGATTTAATGGAGCTACCATTTGGTGAATTCGACCTAATCTCGGGGTTGGATTGGTTGGTTAAACGCCGTCAATTTTAGATTGTGTTGCTAAGTGTATGGTGTTAAAGACTATTGAGGATGAGGAGGTGGCTGTGATTGGGGAGCGAAGGGACTTTCTGTCTAATGTGATATCAGCATTAAGGGCCCAAAAACTGGTTCGCATGGGTTGTGAGGCGTTTCTAGCCTATGTTGGTGTATCTGATTCTGAGGGTCCTTTTGTTGGAGATATCAAAACTGTTAAGGATTTTTTTGATGTTTTTCCTGATGAGCTCTCTAGGTTACCTCCAAGCCACGAAGTTGAATTTCGAATTGAGCTTTTGCCAGAAACGGCTCCAGTATCTATCGCCACTTATAGGATGGCACCAAAGGAGTTGGTAGAATTAAAATCTCAAATCCAAGAACTATTAGATCGACGATTCATTCGACCTAACGTGTCTCCATGAGGAGCACCAATGTTGTTCGTAAAGAAAAAAGATGGGACCATGCGCATGTATATCGACTATCGGTAATTGAATAAACTGACTATCAAGAATAAGTATCCTTTGTCGAGGATAGATTATTTATTTGATCAGTTACAAGGAGCTTCAGTTTTTTCCAAAATAGATCTTCGTTTTGGGTACCATCAGTTAAGAGTTAAAGAGACTGATATGTAAAAGACTGCGTTTAAGACTCGTTATGGTCATTACGAGTTCCTAGTAATGTCGTTTGGGCTGACGAATGCACCAGCTACCTTTATGGACCTAATGAACCAAGTATTTCAACCCTACTTGGATCGGTTGGTGGTGGTATTCATAGATGATATCTTAGTGTATTCGAGAACCGAAGATGAGCATGATGCACATCTCCGAATTGTTCTGCAGATTTTAAAGGAGAAACAACTATATGCTAAGTTCAGCAAGTGTGAGTTTTGGCTGTGAGAAGTGACATTTCTTGGTCACGTGGTATTTTTCGAGGGGATTAGGATAGATCCTCGAAAAATTGAAGCTGTACTGGATTGGACACCACCTAATATCGTATCTGAGATTCGAAGCTTTCTAGGTCTGGCAGGGTATTACAGACGTTTTGTTGAGGGGTTTTCCTTAATTGCTGCACCTCTGACTAAGTTGTTGCGTAAAGGGGTACCGTTTATCTAGACTGATAAGAAACAAGAAAATTTTGAGAAATTGTAGAAAGTTCTGACTAAGGCCCCTATCTTAATACAGCCAAAGTCTGGGAAGGAATTCACTGTCTATAGTGATGCATCACACGTTGGTTTGGGTTATGTGTTGATGCAGGAGGGTAAGGTACTTGCTTATGTGTCTCATCAGCTTAAGCCTTACAAGGCGAATTACGCTACTCATGACTTGTAGTTAGCCGCGGTGGTATTCGCACTAAAAATTTCGAGGCATTATCTCGACGGTGAGAAGTGTACTATCTACATGGATCACAAGAGTCTTAAGTACCTCCTCACTCAGAAGAAGTTGAATCTTAGGCAGCGAAGATGGATAAAGTACTTAAGGACTATGATTGCTCGATTGAATACCATCCTAGTAAGGCTAACGTGGTAGCTGGCAGAGTCTTAAGGTTGTATTTGATTTGAGAGTGATGTTTGCTCGTCTTAGCCTGTTTGGCGATGGTAGCTTGTTGGCTGAGTTGCAAGTTAGACCGACGTGGACTGAACAGATTAAGGGTAAATAGTTTTTGGATGAGTCACTGGTTCCTCGTTTCTTTTAGGTTGAGAATGGGGAAAATAAAATTTTAGGTTAAATAGTGAAGGAATATTGTGCTTCCATGAGAGAGTCTATGTACTGAGAGATAATAATTTGAGGCAGTCTATACTGCGAGAGGCGCATAGTAGTCCTTATGCTATGCATCCAGGTGGGAATAAAATGTATTGAGATCTTCGTGAGTTATACTGGTGGCTAGGACTAAAACGTGAAGTAACTGATTTTGTGGGTAAGTGTTTTACTTGTCAACAAGTGAAGGCTGAACATTAGTTACCTTTAGGGTTATTACAGCCAGTTAAGATTCCACTTTGGAAGTGGGAGGGAATAACCATGAATTTTGTGAGTGGGCTGCCCTTAACGCCTACCAATAAGGATTCGATATGGGTTATTGTAGATCGATTGACGAAATTTACTCATTTCATACCAGTTCGTACTGATTACTCTTTGCAGAAGTTGGCTAAATTGTATGTGGCTGAGATTGTAAGACTGCAAAGGGTACCAGTTTCTATTATATCTAATAGAGATCCTCGCTTTACGTTTCAGTTTTGAAAGAAATTACAGAAGGCTTTGGGTTCGAGACTAGACTTTAGTACTACGTTTCATCCCCAGACTGATGGTTAGTCGGAAAGAGTGATTCAAGTATTGGAGGATATATTGAGGTGTTGTGTAATAGATTTCTGAGGCAACTAGGAAAATTATTTGTTGCTAGCAGAGTTTGTGTATAATAATAGCTACCATTCCAGTATTCAAATGACACCGTACGAGGCGTTGTATAGTCGTAGGTGTCGTACTCCTACCTGTTGGACTAAGCTAGGCGAGCCACGAGTTCTGGGTCAAAGTTAGTTTCCGATATCAAAGAGAAGGTAAAACTGATTGAAGACCGATTGAAGGAAGCATCTGATAGGCAGAAGTCTTGTGCGGATCTTAAACGCCAAGAAATTGAGTATTTTGTCGGGGATTACGTTTTTCTCAAGGTTTCACCATGGAAAAAGATACTGAGGTTTGGTCGGAAGGGTAAGCTTAGCCCTAGGTTCATTGGGCCTTACCGTATACTGAAGCGTGTGGGACCGGTCGCTTATCAACTTGAGTTGCCTCCAGAATTACACCAGATTCACGATGTGTCCCACGTCTCCATGTTAAGGTGTTATCACTCTGATCTCGCACATATCGTACCAGTTGAGGAGATCGAGGTTAGGCTAGATCTAACCATTGAGGAGGAGCCAGTGCAGATATTAGACCGTGAGGTGAAAGTAATAAGGAAGAAATCTATTCCTTTAGTCAAGGTGCTTTGGCGTAACCACATTTCAGAAGAAGCCACATGGGAACCCAAAGAGGCGATGCGACAACAACCCTCACCTATTCTAACCAGGTAAATTTTGAGGTCGAAATTTTGTTAATGGGGTAGAGTTGTAACGCCCCAAAATTCAAGTCTTTAATTTTTGAATGATTTGTCACAAATTGCTTGTTTGCTTCAGTGGTTAAGTAATTTGGGTTTGTTTGGGAGTGTTTGAGGAGCCTGGGTTCAAGTCTTGGCTTTTGCAAAATTTTAGTTTTACACTTAAATGAATTTGGACATAGGCATATAGGCCTTATAAATATTAGTGGGTGACCATTTTCGGTTGGGAGTCTTGAAGTAGTTAAGCCACCCTCTATCAAGCAAGGTAAAGATGGTGTGTGGTTAAAGTGTTATTAAGAGGATGTCTTGCTTTAAGGGCTGACTTATGATTTGACTATAAATCTAGGTTGGTATGCGTCGAGGCTTGCACGTTTCTCGTAATCAGGTGTGTAATCACCCACTGCAACTGTAGATCGGCGAAAAGCCGAAAAGCCGTTAACATGGTGTTTGAGACCACATGGGGGTGCGATTGCTCGAGTGGTAAGACCAACTTGCGATTCGTGGGAAAATGACCAAAATACCCTCAATAAGTAAAATGATCGAAATACCCTTCGAAGGGTAAAATGACCGAAATAACTTTGATGGGTAAAAAGACTGAAATACCTTTGATGGATAAAATGATTGAAATACCCTCGATGGGTAAAATGACTGAAATACCCTCGATAGGTAAAAAGATCAAAATACATTTGATGGATAAAATGACTGAAATACCCCCGATGGGTAAAATGACTGAAATACCCTCAAAGGGTAAAATGACTGAAATACCCCCGAAGGGTAAAATGATCGAAATACCCCCAAAGGGTAAAATAACCGAAATACGTTCATAGGGTAAAATAACTGTTATACCTCTAGAAGTTGAAATGAGTGTATGACTGATTTGCTCTATGTTATATATATATATGACTGTTTCTGAGTATGACTTACTGCATACACGTATGATTTATAACATGACATACTACATGGGTTGGGATTCTGATATAGGTGAAGTATACTGTACTGGTGGCTTTGCCACATATACTGTTACTGGCAACTTTGCTGTGTCATTATTACTGGCAGCTTTGCTGCGATATTAGTGTGTTGGCTGGGTGGGTCGATTTTATCCCCACATGGTGTGTTGGTGGTACGGAGTGGTGTGTTGACGGGATTGGGATGGGTTGCATTACTGCATTCTAATGTTTCTATATTGGGCTAAGGCTCACACTGTTACTGTATTGGGCTGAAGCCCACACTATTGTTGTATAGGGTCAGGCCCAGATTCCTACTGCATGTTGTATACTAATTGACTGATAGGGGATTTCACATTGAGTTTTGTAAACTCACCCTCTCCTCTTAACTGTGCAGGTAATCCTCAGTCTTTGGCGATTCAGTGCCGCGAGGGACTCGGCGATGGCCACACAACTGCTGCTGTTCACACTTATTTTTATTTTACTTTAAATTATAAGTTGGGTTTTGTTTTGTAATAAGACATTTAATTTGGGTTTTAAATTTTAATTGGGCTTTTGCTTACATATTTTATACTGCTAGTTAGGTGAAAACAAATTTTCAAAATAATTACTATTTTCAGAGACACGAACTTTAAACGTTAGAATTTTCAAATGCTTCCGCGTTTTAAATGAACTTAATATAATAATAGCAGTTAATAAGGCAAACATTTGGTTAAGTGTTCTGTTAAACATTACTAAAGAGGTTTCCAAACTTAAGAAACGAGTTTTATCAACAAGTCTAAATTTTGAGAGACACTTCAATGTGACACACTAGATACGGCCATAATGTCTAGGCCGAGTTTGGGGTGTTACATTTAGTGGAAAAAATGACTTTGATAATAATTTGGATTATGATTATGATTGAGTGATGTTATATGTATTGAATCATAAAATGGATTGAATACTGGTACCCTGTTAATTGTTTGGGTTATGTCAGATATAGTTGCCAGTGATGCACTTTGGTACCAGTTTTGTATGTTGGTTGAACGATCCATGTATTCATCCAAGTCTGAATCATATTAATAGGGTTATAAATGGTGAATTCAACAAGTGAAATTGTTAAATGAAATGGCTTAACAACATGGCCTCATTTATATTTCTACGTGAAATATGATAGAAAGATCAAATAAGTGTAACAACTCGTTTTCAGTGAAATCAGAACCGTGGTTTCAGGACCACAAATTTGAGTCTGAAAAGAAAAATTATTTTAATATTATTTTATGGTCTGAATTATGATAGAAATATCGTATAAATATTTCGTTAAGAAAATTTTACCGATTACATGTTTAATTGATAAAAAAACCAAATTGCATGAAATGCAAAAGTTGAGTTCTAGTAGCTATAAGTATCAAATAACTATGTAATTCAAAATTGAAGGTCCTTATATGACAAATAGATCATTAAGTGGGGTTAATAGATAAATATGATGATTCATCCATGAAAAATTAAATAATAAAATGACAAAATTGGAAAGATGATAAATAAATATGATAAATAATAAAAGAAAAGAAAATATCATCATTTATATCATCTTTCCCAAAATTAAATACATGGATACCCTAGCTAAGAGAAGAGAACTCAAAGTATCAAAGTATTAAAGTTTTGCTATGGATGAATATGCATGAATTATGAAATTTATGGTAGAAATGAAAGGTTGTTGATAGATAAACAACTTTTGTAAAGTAAATTTTACAATGCATAAAATATGTTAGGGGAATTCATAATTTTAACATTTTAACATTTTACCAGATCATTTATATTCAACCACAATTCATAATGCATATAAAATAATTATTCCATATTCAACCATATCTCATCAAAATATTAAAACATAAACAAAAACGATGCATTATTCACATACAAACTTATTCAATGCTCACATTATCCAATTTAAGCTTTGATAACTTTTATATACACTTTAATACTTTGATAACTTTACAAATTATTTATATTCAACCACAATTTAGTTTCTAGAATACAACTTTTTAACATTTTACCAGATCATTTATATTCAACCACAATTCATAATGCATATAAAATAATTATTCCATATTCAACCATATCTCATCAAAATATTAAAACATAAACAAAAACGATGCATTATTCACATACAAACTTATTCAATGCTCACATTATCCAATTTGATCCAAAATAACACTATGGAAAAATTGCAATTTTGCCCCTAAAGTTTCACGAAAGTACAATTTTGCCCTTAACCTCGTAAAATAATTTTTATTTAATTTTCTTGCATTTTAAACTTAGCAGAACCACTTTCATAACTATAGCAGTCCACAATTCTCACTTAATCACACATTTACACACACTTTTACAACTTTTACAAACTAGTCCTTTTTTAACAATTTTGTCAAAAAACACTTAGTAAAAGTCGTTTATTACACTCTGAACATTCATATTCTACCATTAGACATCAAAACACAAAAATTTCACCTATGGGTAAATTTTTAAATCTCAACCCTAGCTCAAAATAATGGTAGAAATAGAGAAATCGTGTTACGGGGATTTCAAAAATGTAAAAATCATTAAAAACGGGGTTAGAACGGACTTACAATCGAGCTTGGAAGCTTGAAAAACCCTAGCCATAGTTTCCCCTTGTGAAATTCATCCATAGCTTGAAGATGGATAAGAATTTGGCTTGTATTGTCTTTTAAATTCATTTTAATTACCAAATTACCAAAAAGCCCTTCATTTAAAAAAATCCTATTTCACTTATCTCATGTCCATTTTTGTCCAATAATTTAACCAATGGTCTAATTACCATTTAAAGACCTCAAATTTAAAATTTCATAGCAATTTGACACCTCTAGCTTCTAGAATTCACGTTTTACACTTTTTACAATTTAGTCCTTTTGACTAAATTGAGTGCCAAAATGTGAAATTTTGGAACAAAACTTTCACGAAATCATTCCATGAAATTGTAGACCATAAAAATATAATAAAAATAAATTTTTCCTCATTATATTTGTGGTCCCGAAACCACTGTTCTGACTAGGCCCAAAATTTGGATGTTACAGATTAAGTTGGATGTAGGCTAAAATGAGTTATATTCAAGTTATGAGTTTAAGGACTAAATTGTATAAATTTAAATGTTATGGGAATTCATAATTTTGCATAAAATATGAATTATAAATTAAATTGAATTCTAGAAGTATTTAATTGAATGAAATTATTTATTTAGATCAAGATAAACCACAATCGAACTTAAATTGAGGAAAAGCTAAATCTTCGAATTAGTGTTCGATTCTACTTTTACGCCCTAGTTATCGAAGTAACTTCGTATGAATTATGATCACTTTAATGTTAGCTAAATTGACTATTTGCTATGTTATTTTAGAATAAATGAATCTATATACAAATGTATCCATGTTATGATGAATTGATGGATAATGAGTCTCGGTTGAACCTTAAGAATTCTTAGGATACGAATGACATGTCATTACAGATTTCATGTTTCGGGTGATGGTCTTGAATGTCCTACCGATGGTTGAGATCTTGCATTTGTTGCGGAGTCCCCAAAACTCGTGTGAACAGCATCGTGTAGCTTACATTCTGACCCATAGCTCCTGTGAGCATTGATATAAAGGAAATGTTACAGTTATATGTAAAGGCATACTATGTGTGAGCTTTCCCAAGTATCCGATGTAATTCTAGATGGTTCAACGGGTAAGAAAATGAAAGGAAATGGAAAGTATGCAAATGGAATCAATCATGAAGTTATGAAAATGTTGATGAGTTAAATGATATATAAATATGCCTATGGTAATCTACTTATCTTATGGTTGAATCCATTTGTATCATGAATAAGTATACTAACTTGTGAGTTGATGATGCTCGTATAGACTTATGCTAAGCTTATGGTTTTGGTTGATATTATGCTTATGCTATAAACCGTGCAAATGAAATGATAAGTTACGTATAAGTTTATATGAGCTTACTAAGCACTCATTGCTTATGTAGTTACTTTCCTTTGTCTTATAGATTATTGGAAGCTCGATTGGTTGGAAGCTCGTCATAGACCTATCACACTATCTATTAACCATTTCGGTAGTTTTTGAGTATTTTGGCCAAGGTTAATAATGACATGTATAAGACCTTTGTAATGGATGTTTTGGTATTTTTAAGTTTTTGAAGTTATGTTTGGTTTGGTGAACTTTAATGCCTTACCAAGTTATGTTATTTTGGTCACTTTTAAGTGCTTGTATATAAGGTTTTTTTTGGCATGTTTGTGATGGCTTGTGAATGGTCATTTGTGGTATCATGTGGTAGATAATTAAACTAGGTTATTATGTTTTAAATATGGAAATGTTGTCTTATTTTGGTAAATGGTGTTTTGATACAATTGTGATGCCTTTGAATGACATATTGGTTAGATGAAATAGGGTGTTTGAAATGGCATGTTTATGTGTCTTTGAGTAAGGTTTAAACCCCTTGATTATGTGCAAAAATAGTATGGATGGTTAGGTATGAATTGGACTTGAAATGGCTTGATTTTAGGTAAATTTTGGGTTCACACGGGCTGTCACACGGTCGTGTGACACACACGGCCGTGTATTGCAACTCAGAGAGTTACATGGCTTGGCACACGGTCATGTGACCCTACTCAGTGAGTTACATGGGTGACGACACAGGCTAGGACACGGTTGTGTGTCCCTTGTTCGAATGTTACACGACCTGGGCCATGTCACACAGCCGTGTGACCTCTGTTTTCACATTTTTGCATCTTTTTCTTAAAACTTTGGTTTTGTTTCAATTTAGTCCTGAATTGCTTTTAAGCTATTTTTAGGGCCTCGAAGGCTCGATTTAGGGACAAAATGCATATGAATGAATGATTTAAAATAAATTTGATTTATTTTATGTTATAATGTTAAATGATTTTTTGTTGAATGGTAATGCTCCGTAACCCTAATTCAGCAACGGAGACAAGTTAGGGGTATTATAGAATGATAAGTCATTTTTCAATGACCAAGCTGTTTTCCATGAAACAATCACAAGAAAATGAAGAAAACATTTCTGGAAGTCATTTCCAGTGAAACAAATGGAGCCTAAATGTATAGGTTATACTTTAATTTATCCAATGATGTATTGTGTGTGTTAGTATAATTACTCCGGCTTGTCCGATGATGTACTGTGTGTGTCAGTATAATTGTTTTGGCTTGCCTGATGATGCACTGTGTATGCCAATATATTTCTTTGATTTATCCGATAATGCATTATGTGTGCTAGTATATTCCACCGATTTATTCGATGATGCACTACACTGTCAGGTTGGGATGCAGGTTGGTTAATAGGGTTATTGTAATATCCCGAAAATTACTACTGTAATCCCCCGAAAAATACTACAGAAAGAAAGTAGGTATCCTTGATATAGTAAAATAAGGAAATAAAGTGGCAAAAAGGGAAATTTTGAATTATGGCAACATTTGGAAGTATATTATGATATATTAATTCAAGAAAGGATTAAATCGCAAAAGTGAGAAAAGTTTTGTTGATTAAGTGTAAATACTCAAAATTTAAGGGGGTAAAGTGTAAATATGAAAAATTTGAAGGACCAATGGTGAAAACATTTTAAGGGCGGAATAATCTAGAAACTAAGAAAAATGGATGAATTAGGACCAAATTGAAAAGGTGCAGAATTTTGAGGGACTAAATCGCAATTTTACCAAATTAAGTGATGACTCAATGATGAAATTTTTAAAGATTATAAAGGGAAAAATAGTCAATTAGAAGAGAGAGAAATCTAGAAGGCAATGATGATGTGGAAATATTTTATATTAATTAATTAATTAAATATTAGTTTATTAATATTTTAATTTGATTTTTAAATATTATTTTATTATTATTTTATTTAGTATATATATATGAAAAGGAAGATGAAGAATCACCATCCGACCATTTTTTCCCATGCACCAACGTGAGAAGAAGAGAGAAAGAAAAAAGTTTTACTTTCTTTACAATTTGGTCCTTCCACCAAAAATTCACCATTTTCACCTAGAAATCAAAAGAATTTTCATATCCATCAAGAGACAAATATAACAAGGAGACTATGGAGAGTTAGAATATCAAGTTAGATTCAAGAAAGAGAAGCTGGAGGAGAGAGAAAAATCAAGTTAAAGGTTGAAACTAATAGGACAATGTAAGAACATAAAGATTTCAATATATTTTTAAGTTTGATATTATTGAAAAAGCATAGAAATGATGTTATTGTAACAGCCCAATTTTGAGTAGTGTCAGAACAGTGATTTGAGATCACTAAATCCGATGAAAAATTTAGAAAATTTATTAATTAATAATTATAAGTTAAGCGTGATTTTAGAAATATTTCTAAAATTAGTGAATTTTTTTATTTAAAAGAAATTATTAGATAAATTGGGTCGAAAACGAGGTATCGAGACCTAGATATTATAAACTGAGCCGTAAATATTTTTATAAATATTTACGGAGTGTCATTAAGGTAATATTAAAGTTTCGTTAAGAAATTTTAATATTCCGATGGTTAATTGATTAAAAAGGATAAAATTGAAAAAAAAATATTCCCGAGACTCCATTTCGGTAAATTGGACTCGTAAATATTTATGATAAATATTTACGAAGTTAGTTGTGTAGTTAATTAGGTTTTAATTAAGTGAATTTGTCTAAATTGAGGTTAATTATGAAAAAAGGATTAAATTGCAATAGAGATAAAAGTTTAATTATAGATTAAAGAAAAGTTAAAAGGACTAAATAGATAATTATGCCATCAGCCTAAATTGAGGCGGCATAACGAAAGAAATATCTGAGATATTTTAGTTAATATACATTATATTTATTTATTTAATAAATAAGTATTATATTAATTATATTAATTATATTATTATATTATTATATATAAAAAACAAAAGAAATAAAAGATAGAAAAAGAGAATAGAAATAGAATAACAAAACGAAAACAGGGGAGAAAGGAAAAAGAAAAAGAAAAAGGGAAGGAAAGAAGGAAAATTTGGGGTTTCAAGGTTCAAAGTTAATTTGGTAAGTCAATTTAACCCCTTTTCTTGTAATTTTTGAGTTTTTATGAAACTAGAACAAAATACTATTAAGTATGTGCTGAAATTTTGAAAGATAGTAGATTTTTAGACATGAGTTATGTTGAATTAATTGATGAATTAGGGGTTAAATTGATTGAATTTCAAGTTAGAAGTTAGTAAAGGGTTGATTTGTAAAATAAAACATAAGTTTTGAATAGTAGGACTAAATTGAGAGAATTTTGAAATTAGGGATTTATGGTGAAATTGAAGAGTTAAAATGAGTTTATAGTAAGAATTAAGAGAGAATATGGAGTTAGATTGGGAAAATAAAATTAGTATTGATAAGGAATTAAATTAGAATTTAAGTAAATTTAGGTATAAATGGAAATATTTTGATGAAATTTTGTATTAATGATTTTTAATTGTTTAATTACGTAGCTAATGTCGTGCAAGAGTCATTGTCTGAGAAAGGAAAAGAGAAGGTGGACAAGGAGCGATTAGAGAAAATTTTGGTTAGTATTACTATAATTCGAATTTAAATTATTAATTGTTAAAATTTAAATTAATATACATGATAAGCAAATTGAGGTAAGTATCACAATTGAATTGAATGATAAATATGTATTGGTATTGAATTTATTAATAGCAATTGTTGAATTTTGAATAATATGTTTAGTAAATAAAAATAAGGTGAATATCGATATTGAATTGTATGTGAATTGAATGGAAATTACTAGTGATATGATTTGAATTAAAAGAATTAATGTGGTATTGAAACACATATTGGATTGAGAAATTGATTTGAATTGTGAACATAAGAAATTGTGAATTGAATGAAATTGAAATGAAGTATGAATATATATGAGCATTTGATGGTACATTGATTGGAAAGTGGAAAAATGTATTGGTATTGAATTGTATATTGATTAGAAAGTGAAAAGTGAATTTGAAATGAATTGTGATTGAATCGAAAGTGAATTTGAAATAGAAAAAAATGATTTGAATACCTTATTAACTAGTTGGGATGAGTCGGATATAGTTGGCATGCCATAGGATTGGAAGAGTTCAGGGATACTTCGACCTCAAGTCAATGAGACACTAGGTGTCACTATATTTCTTCGAATAGATTCGATGAGGTACTGGGTACCAACTTTCTTCGGCTTTGCCGATGAGACACTGGGTGTCAACTATTGCTTCGAACTATTTGATGAGGCACTGGGTGTCATTCTGGTGTGTTTGGTTGGATCCGTGTATATGCTAAAGTCCGAGTTTTGTTAATAGGGTAAATAATGAAATGATAAACCAAATGAGTTGATCAATCGAGCTATTGAAATGAAATGAAAAGTTGAATTGTGAATTGAAATATGATATGAGATTGAGAAATGAATCTAAGATTCATGATGTGTCCAAGTTCCAAATTGTGGATATATGATATTAATTGATGAATTGATATTGTTGAAATATGAAATTTGGGTTTAAATTTGTAAGTATGATTTTATACATTACATGTTTATTAATGTTATTAATTTGAATTATGATAATACCACTGAGTATACCTATACTCAGTGTATGGTTGTTTCCATGCACAGGTTAGTAGAAAGCCAATGTCTTGTCCAATATCCAGCGCAATCCCGACCTCAAAGAAATTTTACTGATGTACTTTTGTTTTAATAATGTGGCATGTACCTAGGTGATGTATAGGTTAAGTATAAGAGTTTTGTTATTACAGTTGTAGAATGATGTTTAAATTGGTTATAAGTATGAAATGGAACTAAAATGACATAATTTATACAAATATGAAATGAAAATGATTAAAGTATGTTATGTTTGTTATTTATTTGTGAATTAGTTATAAGTTATCCGATATGTCTGGTAATGATCCATAACCCTGTTCTAGTAACGATTTAGGGTTAGGGGGTGTTACAGTTATAGTAGAGTTTTATTATATAAGGTCTCATGCTCTTGATATATTAGTGAAGGGAAATAAGTGAAAGTGATGAGAAATATTATAGAGAAAGGGAATAAGAGAGTTATAAACTTAGTAATCAACATCTTGCACTAAAACAATTTTGGACAGCAGCAGTAGGTTAAATTTGAAAAATTACCATAAATTGTGGAGATCGAATTAGAGGATTAAAAAAATATGAAATTAAATCTTATTGAGTCTAGTTTCTCATAGAAGAAATGGTGTAAGTAATGAAATTGTAAATCATGAGATATAATAAATTTTGTGAGACAATGTCAAAATGAATTCAGGTTCCCCTGTTCCGACTTTAGAAAATCATAAAAAAATTTAGAAAATTAATTAGGGGCTTAAATTTATATTTTTAAATACTTAATTAGTCTATTTTCAATAGAAACAAATGGTAACATCATTCGAATCCCGTACAAGGAGATAATTAATTTTTAGTGAAGAAGGGTCGAAACTGTCAGACAGCAGAACAAGGATGACTTTAAAGAATAAACTGCACTTATTGGCTAAACCATAAATTTTTAAAATTTTATGTTAAGAATATACGTGAGTCTAATTTCATATAAATTTATCGGATCTTAATTCGGCATTCCTTAGCTCAAGATATAAATAATTTAGTGACTATGACTCAAGTGGACAGCTTTGAATGAACATATAAATAAATAGTAAGCATGTTATATACATTAAGGATGTGGAATGGAGAGGAGGAGGAGGAAAATATATAATTATTCAACTAGCATGAGTTTTCATTAAAAATGGTTAATTTGCATGTTTTAGGTTTAGAGATTAAATTGAATAAAAGTAAAATTTTAAGGGTAAATTTGTAAAAATATCAAAAAGTGACCAAATTGCATGAAATGAATTGTTTTATTATTTAAATTAATAAATTGAATGAAATATTAATTTAGATCAAGATTGGGTGGAAATTCGAGGAAAATAGAAAATTACCAAAATGTCCCTAAATTTTGGTATTTTTGCAATTTAGCCTGGTAAGTTCGTATGAACTATATTCTGTATAATTTTAATTAAAGTGAATGTTATTTGGTGATGAATATTATATAAATATGTGTTTTATTATTGGAATTGAATTATTATTGGTAATATGTATAATTATTAGATGCATTGAAATGATTATCGGAAGCTCGATTGGATTGGAAGCTTGTCGGAGATATATCACACTATCCATTGGTTCTATCAGTAATTTTAGATGATTTGATTCTGGTTATAATGGCATGAATAAGTTAAATTGGTCAACGTTAGCTCATTAATGTTTTGATTTTGATTGATTATAAATATGAATGCTTGATGAAATGAAATGTTTGTAAATTAATTTGTAAACTCTGGTAATGCTCTATAACCCTATTCTGGCGATGGATACGGGTTAGGGGTGTTACAGTTATAAACAATTGAATTCATTAATTGATATGTAGAATGATATATGAAATGAAGTACAATATACAAAATGAATTGAAATCGAACCCTGGGGGTCGATTGTGAATTAATGAGCTAATAGATTCGAAAATGATATGAAATGTGTAATTAAGTGAGACGTATGTGTATATACATGCATGTTAAGGATGAAAAATGAATGAAATTGATTGTAACTATATATAGTGAATGAAATGAACTTAATGGCCTATGAAAAAGTTGAGAATTTGGTAAACTTATATGCATATTCATTGAAATAGAATATAGAATTGGTTGTATATGTGCCATTGTGTAAATGAAGGTGTTCTACTTGAAATGGTATGATATTTGAAACGGAATTGAAGATGCACATGTTGCATATGTATTATTTTGTCTTGAATCATAAGATTTACCACTAAGTTTTATCACTCAGTGTGCGGTTTGTTTTTCCGTGCACAGGTTAGGTCCCAAACGAGATTCCGAGTATCAACTTCAGCATCCATGTAACCTCCCCAACCTTGCCTAAACGTTAGGCCCAAATCCGGGAAATTACATCGACCACCGAGATGACCTAGTACAATCGAAGTTTTTTTTTAAAAAAACAGTCAAATTAAAATATTTGTTTGTTTTTAGAAGAAACTTAGTCTAATTTTAAAAAATCCAATGAGCTATCAAAAACTGATTTAGATTAACTTTTCTAGGTGACGGTGATTACCTTTTCAGAATACTTGGTTAATTTCTCATTTATTTATTACTCAAAATTTTAATTATATTTTTAGTAGTGGAAAAAGTGATATCTAACTTAGCTTTAATAAAAATCGAAGTTCATGCGTAATTAAATAACCTCCGTATTTCAATAACCTAAAACCAAATAAGATGTCATGCATACAATATAAAAAGAAACCAAATCCTAAGTCCCATTCCACAATTCGGTATGTTAGCCAATTATCAAGTCTTTGTATCATCCGGTACCCGGACCCAGTGATTGGGTCGGGCCTAGGGTGTTACATTTTGTACTTTAATTGTTCATATGTCCTAAACTTGAATCAATTCATCTATTCATTAACACATATTTCAAGCTTACCAGTCAAGCATATCGTCTCAACTTTATTCCATGCCATTTCACATACCAAGTCTATAGATATAATTTATCACACTCTTTAACACAATCAAATACATATATGCTTGACAAAAAGTATGATTCAAGTCACCAAATCAACATGTTAAGTAAAGGTGAAAGCAAGCTTGTCATAAGTAAGCATGTTTACATATTAAGTTGTAACACAAGACACTTTATATACATGCCACAATTTACGACTCAAAATGATCAAAAGCTACCAATTTGGTGATAGAATAGTATGAGGTTCAAGTTGATTCGGCTTGATGTGTTTCGTAAGGTAATGATCTACAAGGAAAAGGAAAAACAAACAAGTAAGCATATAAAATTCTTAGTAAGCTCATATGGAAACTAAAACTTACCTTAATCATTTAAGTAGAAACAATTAATCTACTAGCTACCAAATTAACTTCCTTGACACTTGAATACATAACTATACATGCAACATAACCACAAATTGAATACATTAGTTATGTTCTCAAATAATAATATCATCAACATTTAAAACATAATCACATAGCAATATATATGTCAAGTATCATCAATACCATTTCATTTTCAATTCATTATTAAAATTTTGTTTTCAATCAATTGAACATCGCCCGATGAAACTATAGTAAAATGAACTCGAATACACGAAAATGTAATCCTCACACAAGCTAATAGTATTTTAGGGTTGCTCACACAAGCTGACATTATAATCGGATTGCTCACAAAAGCTGACATTGTATCAAGGTTACCTGTCTGGGCTAAACCTACAATACATATAATTCGGGAATCTACAACAAATGCTAGATCTTGTAACAACATGTAAATCCCTGATCAAATACATATATAACCTTAATGGCATGTCATACATATCCTAACATTTTACTAAGTTCACTTGAGCATCATTTATGTATAAATGACATTATCAATTTATGTACACAATTTCATTTCTCATACGAGACATATATTTAGTCAACAATCTCATGTACAACTTGTTCTATTTCTATATAACTTATATTCTTATGAATTTACAATTCAGTCCATTTCGAGCAATTAGTGCCAAATTTACTAATTCACTTCAATCTAACATATAAATGAAATAGAACCCAAATCAACATAGCATATAATTAAGTAATAAGTTCCATATAAACTTACATGGTCAAAACAACAAACAAATTGAATCTTTAGAGACTAATCGATAATTTTTGTTTTCCCTCCAATTTGTTCCAATTCTTGATCAATCATATTGTTGAAAGCTTAAAACCCTTGAAAGTTTTTTTCTTATTCACTTATGATCGATTGAAGAAGAAGAGAAATTCTCTTTTTTTCGACCACCAAATTATAAATATACTAATATTAATATTAAATTTAGTTAATTAATTAATTTTCTTAATCCTACCGTCCACTACCACCTCTTGGAAATGATTTATTTATCATTTTAGTCCTTAGGTTAATTGCAATTTAAGTCCCTAAATCTTTGGCCAATTAAAAACCTATAGTGATAAGAATTTTATAATTTAGTCCATGTATCCTAATTAAGCAATTAATAAACAAAATTGAAGGAGTAAACTTTAATATTCATTTACACTAATTCCGTAAATATTCTAATTTAATATTTATAGATTTGGTTTACGAAAGTAAAATTTCGAAACTGTCTTTTTTGACACCACTAGGAATTAGACCGTTACAGTCGTGATGTAATTTAACGAATGAAAGCCTTAAACAAAGAAATTATTGAAATTATCTTTTATACTCAATTTAATACTAAATAACAAAACTACAAAATTTTAAAAAGAATATATATTTTGATAGAAAATAACAAAACCATTCGACTTTTCTTTTTCCATTTTTATGAACAAATTAAATTAAATAGATCCAGTTTTATTTGTATAAAAACTAAATTAATTTTTTTAACAATAGAAAACTAATTTAAATTATTTAACAATAGAAAACTAATTTAAATTAAAGGTAAATTACATTTAAGGTCACCAAATTATTAGTAAATTTATGTTTTGGTTACTCAACTTCAAAATGTTACAAAATGGTCATTAAACTATTCGAAAGTTTTCATTTAAATCACTAAATAGTTAAAATTATTGTTGTATAACCTTCTCTGTTCGTACCGTCTGCTCCAATCTAAAGCTCTTCTCCTGTTATCTTCTATAGTTCAATTTTTTTTTCATGAAATAACTTTAAACATCACGAATCTACGAATCAAAATCCAAATAATGTCTTCTTTGATCTTCAACGTTGACCATCAAAATGACTTGGATCTAAGATATGTCTTACTTGTTGATGGATATTGATACACTGTAGCGATCATCGAATCATCGCTTAAAGCTCGTTAGTCAAATTAAAAAAAAACTTAACAACATAGTAACTTAAATAAAAACTTTGGAATAATTCAATAACTTAAATAAAAACTTTTGAATAGTTCAATGACCGTTTTGTAAATTTTTGAAGTTGAATAACCAAAATGTAAATTTACTAATAATTTAATAATTTTGGTGTAATTAACCCTTAAATTAATATTATATACAAATTAAATCGAAAAAAAAATCATTATTCGGGTGAGTTTTGTCTTTCAACAAACAGAACACAACAGGACATGGACCATATCTAGCTTCTTTTTCTTCGGCTTTATCCATTTTACCTTTATGATATTTATATATCACGTCTTAAATTCCTCAACCATCGTCATTAAGTAAAAACCCTATTTCAAGAATTAAATTAATTTGAAAAAAAAAAAAAACAGAGGACATCCTCCACACTCATCTGCTCAAACAAGGTAAAAAAAATAGTACATACCCTTTTTTTTATTTCCATTTTTTTGTTTAATATTTATCTATATTTGATTGAGATGTTTTTTTGGGGAATTTTTTTTCATGGTGATTAGGTTTAGGGTTTCTTTTGGAGTAAAGTAAAAGTTCACACGAAGATGCCGCAGCCACCCCAAATGATTCCTGTCATGCCTTCATATTCACCTACTAATATTACTACTGAACAGATTCAGAAGGTGTGTATATTTATATAATTTTTTTTTGTTTTTCGTTATTGTCCATGTATTGTGTTTAATGTTAGTATGTTATAGTTATGGGGTTGTTGAGGAAGGAGATGTTGATCTCGAACTTGTAATTTTTTTGGGTAATCTTTAGTTATGTATGAGATAGAAGAAACCCTTTTTTTATCTGTTCCAAAAGAAAAACAAATGAAGCCCTTTTGTTGGATTTTATGAACATAACGTTTATGACATGGAAGAGTTGATTGTGCTTTTAATGGTAGTTATTTTGGATAGAATGGTGGATGGTATTCATTTTGAAAAGGTGCAGTAAAATTGACGAGTGAAATAGAGAAATGAATGGAAGTTATTGGTAATGCGGAGCGATATAGTTGGACCAACTTGAATGGTGAGTTGCGTATGGTGTAACAAACAGTTATGCTTGATGTTTTGGGGGAGAATGAAAAGTGTTTTTGCCCTTTTCGATTTGATTCTCAGTGTTTTGATTCTTTAATGCAATGAAATATTTGTTTGAACTCAATGATTTGAAAACAAAAACCGATAGATCTGCTCAAAGGCATACTTGAAATCCAGCTATTCTTTTTATTCAGCAACTTCCTATTGAAAGGGCTATCCTTTCCTTGGTTCGGTCCTTTTTTCTGTTGTGCCTAAACTCTAGAAAAACCATATATGGTGTAATGTATGGCTTTACTGTTTCTGTTGTTTTTGTCTGTTTTCGCTATTTGTTGTGTATTCACAATATCTTTCACTTAATGCTTAAAAATGGAGTATATTAAGTTCTTGTGTTTTAATTTTCATTCTTACCAGTACCTTGATGAGAATAAGAAGTTGATTTTGGCAATTTTGGACAATCAGAATCTTGGAAAACTTGCTGAATGTGCGCAGTAAGTGATTTATAAATTTCAGTTTCTTCTTTTATCTACCTTAGTGGGGCATGCAGCATCTTTAAGTTAATGTTTGAGGTTTATTATATATGTTTGCTTTAAGTTGGAAGTGGCTTGTTGAAAGTGCTAGATGCCGTAGGATGTATTATGGTTCACGTACTTCAAATTGAAGTATTTAATGTTACCATCAATTAGTTGTAAATTCTTCCTTCCTAGATAATTGTGTGTGTTTTTAGTTGAAAGTGGGACTCGAATCGAGAGTTACCTAGATCCAAACTGGGATGAGTGTTCTGCGGATATGTCTGAGCCTTGTGATGCATATACGGACGGTAAAATCTCCACTCCAACCAAACCCGATTTGGTTCTTGTTGCCATTTATCTTGCATCAATAGCATTTATAGCGCTAATGAATGATCACTATATTATTTATCATCTGGATACATTAGCTTGGTTTTTCTGCAAATGTGCTATCAAGGATTCGGTTTTTCTTCGTATACATCATTCGCACATGCATATATGCTTACATGTGCAATATCTAGGCAGTGTACCTATACAAGATTTTGATGATGTAGGTATCAAGCTCAGCTGCAAAAAAATTTGATGTATTTAGCTGCTATTGCGGATGCTCAACCGCAATCGATGCCAACAATGCCTCCTCAGGTGAGTGTTAAGATAACTTCTTTCTTCTAATCTATCCGCTGCTACACCGCTTCCTGACACATTTTCCATCATCATAGATGGCACCACATCCTGCAATTCCAACCGGAGGATATTTTATGCAACATCCTCAGGCTGCTGCGATGGCACAACAACTGGGCATGTACTCTCAAAAGGTGCCATTGCAATTCAATAACCCACATCAAATGCAAGACCCTCAGCACCTCCTGCACCAACAGCATCAACAAGCAATGCAAGGTCAAATGGGAATCAGGCCTGGAGGACCCAACAATGGCATGCATCCCATGCATTCCGAGGCCAGTCTTGGAGGTGGCAGCAGTGCTGGCCCCCCTCAATCTTCAGGCCCAAGTGATGGACGTGCTGGAAACAAGCAAAACCCTGAAACCGGTGTCAATGGACAGGGTAACACAACCGGCGACAGAGCCGAGGAGGGAAAAAGTGACTGTGATGGTAGGCTTCTTTTACAATAGGATTTGTATTCCTCTGGCGGTCATCTCATAGACTGTTGTAGAATTAAAATCTTCAACTTGCTCTTTAATGTAGCAGTTTAGGTAGTTTAACTCTTGTTGAGAGGTTGTTGGCATGCCAATGAATTAAACAACAGGTTGTTAAGACAACGATGGTTTTGTTGTAAAAGGAGGTGGTATATAAGAGCATGTGGTCACTACCTCTGAGGCTGTCATTTTGTAGTAACCTATAAAAGTTTGCAGCTTGTATCTAAATTGTGATCCAGTTGAAAATTACATTGCTTTTTCCTGGTTTTGCTTTTGTAAATTACTTTGTAAATCCAGGTCATGGTTGTCAAAGTGGAACCTTTCATGTTGAAGAAGCTAAAAATCTGTTGGCTTATCTCATCTATAGATGCTATGTCTCTTAACAATTAAGATTAGAATCAAAGTACAAAGAATAAAACAAAATCAACTTGAAAATTCTTTAACATATTCTTTAGATGTCAGCTTTCAATGGTGAAAATGAAGTACAAAAATCACTCTCAAACATTTGGCACGGAACCAATGTTGGAAAAGGAAAGGCCTTTTCTTTAACCTTCTTGTTCTGTGTTTTGATTTTAGAAGACCTGAGCAAGAAAAAGCAAAAACCAGAAACCGCCATGAGAGAAGACCAACAACGCCCTGTTCACCTCTATAACCACCAAAGAAACAAGTTTTTTATAACCACCAAGCTCTTCACTCATACCACCGTGTATGTCATCATTGTCTTGCTCAGTTACACCTTGGGTTACCTGTCTCACTCCTCTCCTCCACCACCACCACCACTTCCTCCGCCGCCTTCTGTTTTTCAACTCGCTAGCTTACCAACCCAACTCGACAACTTCCGAGTCGCCGCTCACTGTTCCAACTCACCTCTCCCACCCCATCTCGTCTTCCCAACGATTCTTCAACGAGTCTTCAAAGGTTCCTCCCCTTACACCGATTTCCCACCACCCCACCTCCGTTACATCCTAAAACCAAAAAGAATCAGAGGTTGGGGATCTAACGGTGACGTTTTCGAGCACTTAATAAAACGAGTCAAACCCAAACTCATCGTCGAAGTGGGAACTTTCTTAGGCGCGTCGGCTCTTCACATGGTGAACGTGACTCGGAAACTCGGACTCCAAACACAGATACTCTGCCTCGACGATTTCCGTGGATGGCCGGGTTTCAGAGACCGGTTCAAAGACATTAACGACATAAACGGCGACGTTTTATTGCTTCAACAGTTCATGCAAAATGTGGTTTATTTCAACGCAACCGGGTCGGTTTTACCCGTACCGTTTTCGACAAGATCGGGTCTAGAGAAGCTATGTGAATGGGGAATAATGGCGGATCTATTAGAAATCGATGCGGGTCATGATTTCATATCCGCTTGGGGAGATATAAACGGAGCGTATCGGATCTTGAAACCCGGTGGGGTAATTTTTGGGCATGATTATTTTACCGCCGCGGATAACCATGGGGTAAGAAGGGCAGTCAATTTGCTTGCTCAAATCAATCATCTCAACATCCGAACCGATGGTCAACATTGGGTCATTGATACTGCTTTAGTAAGAAATTTTTGATATTTTTATCCATGTAAAAATGAATGGGAAAACTTTGGGGTTGATTGTGTAATAATGGGATTTACCTTGGCCTTCATAAGAATAAAAAAAATAATTTTTAAATTATCCATAAATTTGTATACACTAAATCAAACAGTTTAGGAAGGCGGTGAAGTCGAATAAGTTTTGGTATTGATATTAATTTGACTTTTTATATGGGTCGATGGTCATTGGCGAAAGATATCCAAGTTATCGGAACTTGCAATAAATTTCTCAAATCTATATTTTGAGCTTAAAAGAATTAATAGTGTCTTATAATAAGATTATATGATTCAAGGAATTATGATATTATAAAATTACGAGATGGAATATTATCTTATTTAATTAAAACATAATATTTAAATGCTTGGTTGATACAGTTTCATTGTAATATAAGTTGGTAAAATGAAGCATGAATGAACTAAAACGTATGATAAGATTCTCGATTTCTCCCATAAGTTGATAAGTGCCAACAGAATAAATGTTCTCTCAAGCTTGCTAAGTCAACATGAATAACTGCAAAAAAAAAAAAAAGAATATAAATTGTGATTGAAGATGATACTCAAGTTTGGATGAAATAAATACGGTGATGAGAATAAAGGAGCAACACTTCAAGATCCATTGCATGTTCCAAATGGGTAGACGATTCAGAGAAGCATTTAATGGGCTAATCCAAGGGATATGGGCTTATTATGAAAACCAAAGTCCAATATTGGACCAAATAAAGATCAAGGCTTATTTCATGTTATAAAGGCAAATTGAAATGGCTATTTAGTTTTTAAATTCGCCAACTTTGCTCAGATCATCTATGGTATATATTTATCTCTTATCAATGTCATTTAGTCGCTTTTAGATGCTTATATTGTTGGTTAAGTCATATTCGTTGTATGCAACCATTTATCTCCTTCTAGATTCGTTGTATGGTTGGATTCATGCATATACTAGTTTGTTGCTTTAAATATGATTTTTTCTATTCTTGGATGGTTGTTCCAAGTATAAATAGGGGGAAATGAGTCTGCAACAAACGATTTTGAGCCTAATATATTTGGGAGTATTTTCTCTTTTTGTTGTTCAACGAACTTTTTACAATTTATTAAGATTTTTCTTATGGCATTCTAACCTATGTTTTATCACTCACAACCTTTTTTTTTAGTGTGGCGACTACTTTCTTTCTTATACCTTTGGTTCATATTTTTTTATAACGGGTCAAGGTTCTTTAATATTCTAGAATTTTATTTAGAACAATCCAAGGCATCCTTGTTCTAAATTGAATTTTTGGGTCTCATTATTCTTTTTGGGGTTCAAATCACTTTAAAATCGCATCATTTGGTATTAGAGCTTACGGTGTCTAAATCAGGTTGTTATCTATCTTTATTCAAAAAAAAATCAAAGTTGAAGTTACATTTTCAAAAGAGTGTTTCTATCTTATCTTAAATTTTCTTTACTTCTCATTCCTTGTAAGTTGCTTGTTAAGTTGTTCATTGCTATAAAAAAATTTATTCAGGTTCATTAAGCTCAATAAAGAATCGAAAGAGGGAACTAAAGAATGGAAAATGCAAGAGTGTGAGATTATAAGAGGATAAAAGCCAAATTTGAGCAAACACGAGTGTGAGTGTTATCATTATTGAGGGAGACACGTGAGGGAGTGGGTGAGGTAATTTTCAACATTGATTTTTTTTTAATCATGTCCTAATATTAACAAAAAGACAAATGAAGAAGGTGGTGTTCCAAATTTACAAATTCAAGCCTTAGTGGGGGAGATGAGACGAATGATGAGGGCAAAATTAGAACTACATGAAGGATGGATAGGGTAGAAGAAAGAACACAAAGAGGGCAACCACCTATAGCTCCTAATGTACAACAAAGATAAATGACTCCCAATAGATATGACTATGATGGTTATTATGGCAATAATGAGGAAGAAAATGATCGCGCCTCTATTGTTAACGTGGGAATATATGGTCATGGGAATAGAGGTAGAAGAGCTAGAGATCGAATTGATGACAATTTTGGAAACATTAAGATGAAGATTCCATCTTTCCAAGGCAAAAATGATTCTGAAACGTATTTAGAGTGGGAGAAGAAGATTGAACTGGTGTTTGATTGCCACAACTATTCTAAGAGGAAAAAGGTAAAACTAGTTGCCATTGAAGTCACTAACTATGCTATTATTTGGTGAGATCAAATGATTTTGAGCAGGAGAAGAAATGGTGAAAGGCCTATTAAGACATGGGAGGAAATGAAAGCTGTCACGAGAAAAAGATTCGTTCCAGGTCACTATTAGAATGACTTATTTCAAAAACTGCAAGGCCTTACTCAAGGGTCTAAAATTGTTAAAAATTACCATAATGAGATGGAGATAGCTATGATTCGGGCTAACATAGAGGTGGATTCCACAAGGGTAGGACAAAGTTCTGATTCTTCTTTAACATGGAATTAGAATTGGAGCAAGAAGGATAGGAAACCTCAATCTAAGAACAAGTTTGAAGTTTCCAAAGACAATAAAAACGGAGACCCCAAAACAAAGGTAAAATTGAATTCTAGCCTTCTAGAAATAAAGATGTTAAATGCTTTAAATGTTTAGGAAGGGGCTGTTGAAAAAACAGGTTTGAAAAATGCAACAAAAAATGAGTTTAAGGAAAAATCAGAGTTTTAAATTTTTTTCCAAAACTAGAACTTGGTTGTGATATCTGAAGTAATACACTTAATTAAAATTGTACATTTTTATTCGTCCAGAATGAACGCTTCAACCGAGTAGTATTCTCTGCTATCATCAAGCTCACGTCTGCTTAGTGTGGGCTCGCTTCGAATCAGAAATTTCCACAAAATTAACAGTGGGGTAATTTCAAAATTTCTCTACACTTTTGGGTCAAGTTGTAAATAAAAAAAATATCTCTAGAAATCTTCTGAAATAATTTTTTCATAGAATTTTCTCTCTACAACTTCTCTTGAATTCAAGTGTGTGAAAAATAATAACCTCATTTATCGTTCAAATACATAGAAAATAGTTACATGTTTACTACAAAATGGACACATTTCACAACAATCTCCCACTTGCCCTAGTGCAGTAAATGTGTCATGTTTCGCATTCTCATATCCTCGACGTGTTTGTTAAAACTCTTAGTTACAAGAGTCTTAGCAAATGGATCCACAAGGTTATCTTTAAAAGCTACTTTCACTACATTTACTATTCATATGGCGAAACAGATATATGGACGTGTGTAAAGCATCGCATACATAAGGCTTCTAACTGTCGAAGCATATGGAACCTTTCTCATAGGCTCCCTTTCTTCTACTGTCTTAGAACAGTTATCCAAAGAAAGATGAAAACCATATATAGTTAACTGAGTGCTTGGCTTCGTGTCTATCATTGCAAATCGTTCTAGTACCTTATCAATGTATGAAGCTTGTGATAGAGCTATTGTTTTATTCTTTCAACCCCTAAAGATTCGAATTCCAAGAATATAACTAGCTTCACCCAAGTCCTTCATGTTAAACTATTGAGATAACCATAGTTTGATCGATGAAAATTATCCTACATTATTTCTAAAAAGTAGAATATCGTCGACATGCAAAATGAAGAAGACCATCTTTTTGTCTTTTATACGCTTATAAACACAAGGTTCATCAGCTTTTTGCTCAACCCAAAAATCTTGATCGTTCGATCAAATCTTTTATTCCATGAGTAGGATGCCTACTTAAGTCCATAATGGATCTTAGTAGTTTGCAAACTTTCTGCTCCTTTCTTTTGGTAATATAGACAGTGAGTTGAGCCATGTAAATGGTCTCACCAAGATAGTCATTTAAGAATGTTGTCTTCACATCTATTTTTCAGATCTCGTAATCGAGAGTAGTGACAACGGATAAGAGTATGCAGATAGACTTGAGCATGACTATTAGAGAGGTCTCATCGTAATCAATGTCTTCTTTCTGTGTATAACATTTCCTTACAAGTCTAGCTTTATGTGTTTCTACTTTCCCTTCCACATTTATCTTCTTCTTGTAGACCCACTTACACCTTATGGGTTTAATCCCAACCGATAAGCTTGCAAGTTTCCACACCGTATTGGATTCCATAAAATTCATCTCGGCATCCATGACTTGTTTCTAGAGCTTGGAATTTGTAACGACCCGGAAGTCCGTAATGTCTGAAAACATGATTTTAGTACCTCATTTTCTTAAACTGAAGTCATAAATAGTTTTATTAAATATCTAGGGAATTATTTTAGAAGTAAATTGAGTTTCAAATAAGTAATTTTATCGAATTAGTGATTAATTAAGGTACAAGGACTAAATTGTAAAAGTAGTAAAAGTTTAATTGTTAATGAATCTTTAAGTAAAACATGTACATGGAACTTAAGTGGAAATTAAACCATTATGAAAATAGTAATGGACGGTGGTGTTAAGTATAAAATGAAAAATGTGATAAAGTTTAATGTAAGTATAATGTGAGTGCAAGTTTTAATGCCTCTGATTTATCTCCTTTTGATGTAGGTGAAGATTTGAGAACAAATCCTTTTCAAGAGGAAATGAATGATGAGAATAAATGAGCAACACTTAAAGATCTATTGCAAGTTCCAAATAGATCAATTACAAGAGCAAAAGCTAGATGGTTCAAAGAAACACTTAATAAGCTAATCCAAAGGATATGGGCTAATTATGAAAAGAAAAAGTCAAAGATTGGACCAAATAAAAATCAAGGCTTATTTAATATTTTAAAAGCAAATTGAAATGGCTATTTAGCTTCCAAATTTGTGGCTTTTGTTCAGATCATCTATGGGACATATTTATCTCTTATTAAATTCATTTAGTTACTTTTAGACGCATTACATGGCTAGTTAAGTCAGATTCGTTGTATGGTTGGATTCATGCACATATTAATTTAGTGCTTTAAATATGATTTTTCCTATTATTAGAGAGTTGTTCCAAGTATAAATAGGGGGATATGAGTATGCAACAAATGATTTTGAACCTAATATATTTAGGGGGTGTTTTCTCTTTTGGTTCTTTAATGGACTTTCTAGAACTTATCAAGATCTTTCTTATGGTGTTCCAACCTATGTCTTATCACTCAAAACCGTTCTTTTCTTAAGTGTGGCGACTACTTTCTTTCTTATACCTTTGGTTCATATCTTTTTATAGTTAAAGGGTCAAGGTTATTTGATATTCTAGAATCTGATTTAGAAAGATCCAAGGCATCCTTAATCCAATCATTTAAGCAAAATATCATATCCACATGCCAATTTCTAACCATTTTAACAATACATATACATTATACAACAAACCACTTTTACTTTGTTACCTATGATAATTACTACATTTTAACCATTTGACCATTTGGTACCTTCTCATTACATTTAACCTAATATCATATATGCATATCAAACTCATTTCAACTTCAACAAGTTCAAAACATAGCATATATATTACCATTTAACCATGTCAATTAACCATTACTAATATAAATATAAACATGATCACTTAATATACAAAATTGACTCGAAACCTAGGTACATGCCATATATTAAAATGAAAAGGGACTATACAAACATTTCTGAGTCAAGGACTGCTAGTTAGATGTTGAATCATGTCACGGGACATCGAGATCCTCCTAAGCCTACTCACGGAATAAACAAATCGTACACTAAGTGGTAAATCTCAGTGATACTTTCATGATTCAAGTCATAAAATGAGCATACTCACTATAAGAATTCAATCAATATATGTTATAATTCAACCATATCAATTTATATGTTCAATACTTAAATATAATTCTCTTACACCATTTCAATTGATGATCAAACTAAACATTTTATGCTATACATTTTATCAACAAAGATGTAATAATTTCCATTTCATATATTCATGTATGCATCAATATGACATTCAATCTCATTTTCATCCAATAGTATTTAATCCTTCATTTGACGGTTCAGTTCTCTTTCTTGAGTCTATTGACTTATTCAAATTCAATTCATCCCTCAGAGCTTGTTATAACTGATTCGCATGATTTTTCACATGCTGTCATTTTCCACATTTCACATATATACAAGCATATTAATTCAATCACATATATCTCAATTATCATATAACCAAAATCATATTTTTATAACCCTATTAACCAGACACAGACTTTGAATGAATACACAAATCTATTACTCTATCATCTCGGGTTGCCCGACAACGATGACCATCAGAACATGTACATACTACCACCCCAGGTTGCCTGACAACTATGACTTTCACAATCTGATTATTCTATCATATTGAGTTGCCCGACAACAATGACTTTCATAATCTGATTATTTTGTCATCTCGGGTTGTCCGAGAATGACAACTATTGGCATATGTACAATCTACCACCCCAAGTTGCTTGGCAACGATGGTTTCAAATCATTATACCTAACCCTATGGCATGCCAACTATATTCAACCCTATCCGAACAGCTAATTGAGTAATCAATGTCCTGATTACATTATATAATCCAATTCATATATCATCATTCTCAATTCATCTTATCACCAATACATATATACATCCAATGCCACATAACATAAGTCATAGCGTTATCATCATCATTTTGTATCACAAACCATTTATCAAATATATCATACTTTTTTCTTCTATATTCAATTTAGTCCAATGTCCCGATATTTAATATCATTCAATGCAAATCAATTCATACGACAATCATAGGTTTACCTCGATAGCCAATCGTGCATTCAATATGTATATGCATATAAATATAATGATCTCGAATCATAAAAGTACAAACCGAATCCTTGCATCACTCGTAGATGACTATATTTTTTCCTTTCCCTCTCGATGGCCCTACGTCGCCTTTAGCTATATATGATAATTTAATAAATAAACGATATCAAATTTCATCCTATTCATATTCAAATACAAAGTCAAGCATATTTTATATTTTATTCAATTTAGTCTTTTTACTTAAGATATGCATATATTTCGATATTTAGCATCGAATCAAAATCTAATTTCACATTCTTTCATTAGGGACCCTATACTATCTATTCATAGCACAATTTCATAACATATTTTCAATTTATTCAATTTGGTCTCTAATGTTACAAATTTAATTAGCAAATTGTTTAGCTTTACTATTTAATCATTATCATGATTTAGGCTTAATTTGTATCAATTTCAAGCCTAATTCATCAATTTCTTAGTAATGACAACTTGCTAAAAACTTAACAATTAAAAACAAATGATACATGGGTTAGCTAGATCAAGCTCTCATGATCATAAATCTATAAAAAATCAAAGGAAAACGACTTAGGACTTACTTGAATTGATGGTTGAAAGTTAGCTAAAGGTTGAAGCTTTTCTTCTTTTGTTTTAATTGTGGATGGTGGAGAAACTAAAGAAGATGATGATATTTCTCATCTTTTTCCACTAAAGTTAATATTTATACCATAATTAACATTATTTAATCTTAATTAATTAACTTAATTATGGTTTAATTATAATAATTTAATTATTAATTAAACTAAATGGAAATTTCATCATCATCCACTAACTATAAGAAAATAATGGTTTAATCACCATTTTAGTCCTTTGCATAATTGCCATCTAGGTCCCCAAGCTATTTCTTAATTAAAACTCAATAACGATTGTACTTTTACAATTTAGTCCTAAGCTTTAATTAACTATTTTTTCGGCTAAATTATTTTACCGATCTTTATTGTATTTTTATATTAACTCCGTAAATATTCAAATTTTATATTTACGAAAATAAGGTTCCGAAATCTCATTTTTTGACACTATTAAAAATTGAATCGTTACAAATATGAGGTGATTGAAAAAAACATCTTACTAAGGTTAAACACAAGTGTCTTTCAAGCACTCTCTCTTTGAAAAATCCAAGAACAAATAAAACCGTTTGTTTAAGGGAATTGATTCACTCTACAAGGTTTTGGTTTAGAAAAATGTATTGCAATGTATGACGAACAAGAAACATGAAAAAGGAAGTAGAACAAGGAAGGAGCTAGAAATTATTTTTTGGACCGAAATTGAGTTATGTATTTTTATGAGAGTTATAATGTAATTTTATCATTGTATTAGCTTATATCTTTTGTAGCTTTTAAAAGGTTAAATTAAAATTTTATCATTTTTAGGACCCCAAATGTAATTCGATCATTTACTAATTTATAATTTTATAAAATATGAAAGGACGGATATAATATTTTCCCATTTTGTTCATTTAACTAACAAATAAGGACTAATATAAAGATTGTTATGATAACTTTTACCAAGCTTGAGTTTCTATAAATGAATATAAGTTGGGACCTAGCTAGGTCATGGTTGAACCCTTAGGCTCTACCAATGCAGTTGGGTTCTTTAATTCACATCATAAATGATTCACGTGTTTCCAAAAACTATTAAATACTTTACAGGTTTGTTTTTATTTTTAAGAATTTTGAATATTAACATAAATGGCACTTTTAAGTTTTTATGTTTTCTTCATGTTATTTTTAAATATATTGTCCCTTTTTTTTTAGTTTTAAAAAATTTGAAAGCATAATCATGAGTGAAGTGAATTTTTAACAAATTCCTATAATAAAATAAGATTAAATTTTATTTGAATCACATTATAATTTTCTTTTCTTTGAAAATATATAATAATAAAAAACACGCAACCGACGTAAGCAACCGTGGCACCGTGCAAAACAAAGGTTAAATTCTATTTCCAATCCCTATACTCATTCTATATTTAAAATTTGGATAAATTACATTAGCAGTCACTAGATTCAAGCCGATCAGGTTGATACAAAATTTTAGACCCATTTTTTAAGCTTGGACCTGACCTGAAAATGGACCTAAAATTTTTTTCATGCCTGACTCAAATTAAAAATGTTATCTGAGTCTGACCCGACCGGCTCATATCAATTTTTTATATGAGTTTTTTAAAATATAATATATCAAATACACTAAAAGTATTAAAATGAATGTTTTTCAACATATTGAAAATACATTTAAAAAAGTTTTTATACTTAAATAATACTAAGATAGTTACAACATAGCAAGCAAATGCCTCTAAAATAGTAGTAAAATTAATGATAAAATAAGAGTTATACAATATCCAAATAATAATAAAACAGTAGCAATATAATAACAAAATAGTAGCAAAATAGCAACAACAAATAACAAAAAAAAAAAGAAAGTATAAGTTGATTCGGGCTAGGTCGGGTAAAAAAATCCTACTCGAGATCCAGTCTGTTTAGAAAATAGACCATATTTTTTTATCCAAGCCCATTTTTCAGGTCTATATTTTGCCCAAATCCTTCCACTTTTCGAGTGGACCTTTGGGCTTGGGTGGGTGATACGAGCCAAAGAGGTGACACTCAAGGGGTTGTTTTTCCTAGTGGTTCAATCACTCAAAGCAAGGCACGACAATTAAAATCAAATATGAATGCTTTTGTCCAAGACTTTGTTGTTACAAATTTAATTCATCATGTTCGTGACGTTGAAAAATACGGGAATGCAATTCACTGGACCAATCTTGGAATAGTGCAAGCCCCTTAAATTGGTGGATTAATCTTTTATGTATCTTATTATTATTATTATTATTTACTTAATTCTCATTGGTTGGGACACATCACTTATGAGTTAAGTAATTTTATTGGTTAGGTTATTATTTATTTTCTTAGATAAATTTTAAAGAGTTTTATTAGGGTTCAATTACTCTTGTATTTTGCCTATAAATAGGCTTGCTTTCTACACATTGGGGGGAGGTCGAATAAAAAGAGAGTATTTGTTTTCTTCCAAATTTGTGTGAGGTAAATTTTTTAGAGTAGAGTGATTCTTCTCTTGCTATTTAGTTTGGAGTTTGTTACTTTCGAGGGTATTTCGGAGTTACAAATATTCAAATTTTTTTCCCGTTCATCGGTGTTTCTAGAGGTTCTTCTTCTAGGGGTTTTGTAGGGAGCCGCTCAGTCATTGACATTTTTTGTTACAAGTTAACCAAGGGTTCCATAGGGCAAATCTATCTTTTTTTTCTTTATTATTATTATTTGACTAATTTTATTTATTCTCGTTTTATTTCTAATTTGTGTTTCTCTTGTGTCTAGATTCGGGTTTCTGCATCAGTTGGTATCAGAGCAAAGAGATGAAAAAGTTGCAAACTCAATTCGAACATCGCATGACCCAGATGTTACAAGAGCAAAGGGAGTATCTTGATACAAAACTTACAACTCAAGAGAGATACATTGCCGATAATTACAAGAAGTTGAACGAAGCCTTTATAAGCCGATCAAATTCGCGAGATCAAACTTTTAAACGAATGGAGAACCATGTTTTTGATGATGACTTTGAGTCTGAGTATGTACCTAGAGAAAGGTTGGAACGAAACAATGACACCCCCAAACCAAAATTTCCTTCTTTCTCAGGGAAGAATGACCCTGATGCTTACCTTGATTGGGAGGAAAAGATGGAAGCAGTCTTTGCTTGTTACAATTACTCTGATGAGAAAAAGGTAACATACGTTGTCGCTGAGTTCATTGATTATGCACTAACATGGTGGAATCAATTATGTAAAAGCAAGATTCTTTATAGAGAGCAACCTGTTACCACTTGGGTTGAAATGAAGCGCATCTTACAAAAACGGTTTGTTCCACCATACTATTATCGAGAACTCTATCAAAAACTCCAACATCTTGTTCAATGAGATAGATCTGTGGATGACTACTACAAAGAGATGGAGACTATTCAGATTAGAGTTAATCTTGTTGAAGAGGCTGAGGTGACTATGGCTAGATTCCTTGTCGGCCTAAAGCCTGAGATTGCAAATCGAGTTGAGTTACAACACTACATGGATGTTGAAGAGATGCTTCAAACCGCACTCACCATTGAAAAGCAATTACGAAAGAAAGGGACAACGAGGGGTGCTAGTTCAGTTTTTAATCCTGTTTGAAGAGGAAATTGGCAAAAACAAGATGATAGATTGTAGAATGGGAAAGATGCACGGTTCAAGCCAAATGAGCCTAGAACTTACTCCAAAGATAGAAGTATGCCTAATTCATTTAAAGGTTCTACTTCTACTAATCGAGCTCCATCTTCTTCTTCTACTTCTCCTAGTACCATTAAGCAGCCAAAAGATATTATCTGCTTCAAATGCCAAGGAAGGGGTCACTATGCTCGAGAATGCCCTAATAAAAAGTCATTGGTGATTCGAGAAGATGGCGAGGTTAATTTTGGGTCTGATAACGAAGATGAGATGCCTCCTTTGGAAGATGCTGATGATGTGCATACTCATGATGAGTATGAAGAATACTTGGAGTATGGTGAGAAAGCACTTATTGCTCGAAGGGCTTTAAATGTCCAGTTTAAAGAGGAAGGGCGCGAACAAAGAGATAACATTTTCCACATGAGATGTTTGATTGGTGGACAACCTAGTTCATTGATCATCGATAGCGGAAGTTGCACCAATGTGGTGAGTTCTTCCCTTGTTGAAAAACTTGGCCTACCTTGTGTGAAGCATCCAAAGCCATACCGCTTGCAATGGCTGAATGATAGTGGGGAGGTAAAAGTATCTAAACAATGCTTAGTTTCATTTTCTATTGGTAGATATTCTGATAAAGTTTTGTATGATGTTGTTCCAATGCAAGCTGGGCACATATTACTTGGACGGCCATGGCAGTTTGATCGACTAGTAAATCATGATGGTTTCCTTAACCAATATACCTTTGTGTTCCTTGGAAAGAAGTTTACTTTGGCTCCACTTCCTCCTCAAGAAGTCTACAATGATCAACTCAAACTTGCTAGTGAGATGGGTAAGGAAGTGAGGTAAAATCATTGAAAAAGGCAGAGAGTAAAGAGACCCTTAGTGTTAAAAGCCAACTTAAAGGCCCAACATTGGTGAGTGATTGCACACACAAGTCACGAGATGAGAGAGTGAGTTTATTCGCTAGGTTTCGATATATCAAATTCGATATTTACACAAAACAAAAATTTGTAATTATTAGGTTTAGGGAAAACTTTGTTTTGACTAACCCTAATACACATTTTCCTAGTTGTTTTGTTGATCTTTTGTAGGATTTTGAAGATGTATTTCCTTCTGAAATGCCTAAGGGATTACCTCTTTTACGAGGGATTGAACATCAAATTAACTTTGTGTCTAGTTTGAGTATTCCGAATAGACCAGTCTATCGAAGCAATCCTGAAGAAACTAAGGAGTTGCAAAGGCAAGTTGAAGATCTCTTAGAGAAATGGTTGATTCGTGAGACTCTAAGCCCTTGTGCGGTCCCTGTACTTCTCGTCCCAAAAAAAGATGGTTCTTGGAGAATGTGTGTTGATTGTCGCGCTGTCAACAAGATTACGGTAAAGTATCGATATCCAATTCCTCGATTAGATGATATGTTGGATGAGCTTAATGATGCATGCATTTTCTCTAAAATTGACTTAAAAAGTGGTTACCATCAAATAAGAATGAAACAAGGTGATGAATGGAAAATTGCTTTTAAGACTAAGTATGGCCTGTATGAGTGGTTAGTCATGCCATTTTGCTTAACTAATGCTCCTAGCATATTCATGAGATTAATGAACCACATACTTAGACCTTTTTTAGGAAAATTTGTAGTTCTGTATTTTGATGACATACTGATTTATAGCAAAACTTTGAATGATCATGTTGGGCATGTTAAATTAGTATTATATGTGTTAAGGCATGAATGACTCTTTGCTAATCTTGGAAAATGCACCTTTTGTATGGATAAGCTTGTTTTTTTGGGTTTTGTGATAAGTTCTATAGGAATCCATGTGGATGAGGAGAAGGTAAAGGCAATTAAAGAATGGCCTATCCCTAAAACTGTTTTTGAGGTAAGGTCTTTCCTTGGGTTAGCCGGTTTCTACCGCAGGTTTGTTCGTAACTTTTCCACAATTGCTTCACCTTTGACTGCACTTATTAAAAAGGATGTATATTTTTATTGGACAGATAAGTAAGAATTAGCATTAAATGAACTTAAAGGTAAATTGTGTAATGCTCATATTCTTATTTTACCTAATTTTGAAGACCTTTGAGATTGAATGTGATGCTTTTGGTGTAGGTATAGGTGTCGTCCTCATGCAAGATAGTAAACCACTAGCCTACTTTAGTGAGAAACTTGGTGGAGCACATTTGAACTATTCGACCTATGATAAAGAGTTGTATGCCTTGGTAATGGCATTAGAAGTTTGGCAACATTACCTTTTACCAAAGGAGTTTGTGATTCACACTGACCATGAATCCCTTAAGCACTTAAAGGGACAAGGTAAGTTGAACAAGCAACATGCGAGGTGGGTTGAATTCATTGAATCTTTTCCTTATGTTATAAGGTATAAGAAAGGTAAAGATAATATTGTGGCTGATGCTCTATCAAGGAGGTACACTTTACTTAGTACTTTGCATACTAAGTTATTAGGTTTTGAGTATCTCAAATATTTATATGCCACTGATTCTGATTTTGCAAGCATTTATGACACATGTGAACATGGTGTATTTCACAAATTTTATAAGCATGATGGCTATCTTTTTCGAAATAATAGACTATGTTTACCAAAGTGTTCAATGCGAGAATTATTGGTTCGAGAGGCTCATAGTGGTGGTCTTATGGGTCATTTTGGAGTCACTAAGACTTAAGATGTTTTACATGAGCATTTTTATTGGCCTAACATGCGAAAACTTGTTGAGAAAATTTGCTCTACTTGCATTACTTGTAAACAAGCTAAATCCACTGTGATGCCTCATGGTCTATATACTCCTCTTCCTGTTCATAGTTCACCTTGGACTAACATTTCAATGGATTTTGTAATAGGTTTACCAAGGACAAAGCGTGGACGAGATAGCATCTTTGTGGTTGTGGATCGATTTTTTAAAATGGCTCATTTCATTCCATGCTATAAGACTGATGATGCAACCCATGTTGCCGATCTATTTTTCCGTGAAGTTGTGAGATTACATGGAATCCCAAGGACTATCGTTTTCGATAGAGATGCAAAATTTCTTAGTCACTTTTGGAAGGTGTTATGGGGTAAGTTAGGTACTAAACTACTTTACTCTACTACATGCCACCCTCAAACTGATGGTCAAACCGAGGTGGTAAATCAAGTTTTGGGATCTTTGCTTAGAGCCATAATAGGTAAGAATGTTAAATCTTGGGAAGAATGGATACCCTATGTTGAGTTTACTTATAATCGTTCTGTTCATTCTTCCACAAGTTTTACTCCTTTTGAGATTGTATATGACTTTAATCCACTTACTGTTTTAGATTTGCTTCCTTTACCTTTGAATGAGATTACTAATTTAGATGGTGAAAGGAAAGCTGATTTAGTGAAAGAGATCCATGAGAAGGCTCGTAAAGCCATTGAGAAAAAGAATGAGTCCAATGCACATCGAGCTAATAAAGGGCGAAAGCAAATCTTGTTTGAACCTGGAGATTGGGTATGGGTGCATATGAGGAAGGAACGATTTCCTTCTAAGAGAAAAAATAAACTTGATGCACGAGGAGATGGACCATTCCAAGTACTCGAGAAAATAAATGACAATGCTTATCGCATTGATCTTCCTGGTGAGTATAGTGTTAGTGCTACTTTCAATGTTTTTGATCTTTCTCCTTTTGAATTTGATGTAGGTTCAGATACGAGGACGAATCTTCTTGAAGAGGGGGAGGATGATACGAGCCAAGGAGGTGACACTCAAGGGGTTGTTTTTCCTAGTGGTCCAATCACTCGAAGTAAGGCACGACAATTAAAATCAAAGATGAATGCTTTTGTCCAAGACTTTGTTGCTACAAATTTAATTCATCATGTTCGTGACGTTGAAAAATACGGGAATGCAATTCACTGGACCAATCTTAGAATAGTGCAAGCCCCTTAAATTGGTGGATTAATCTTTTATGTATATTATTATTATTTACTTAATTCTCATTGGTTGGGACACATCACTTATGAGTTAAGTAATTTTATTGGTTAGGTTATTATTTATTTATTTTCTTAGATAAATTTTAAAGAGTTTTATTAGGGTTCAATTACTCTTGTATTTTGCCTATAAATAGGCTTGCTTTCTACACATTGGGGGGAGGTCGAATAAAAATAGAGTATTTGTTTTCTTCCAAATTTGTGTGAGGCAAATTTTTGAGAGTAGAGTGATTCTTCTCTTGCTATTTAGTTTGGAGTTTGTTACTTTCGAGGGTATTTCGGAGTTACAAATATTCAAATTTCTTTCCCGTTCATCGGTGTTTCTAGAGGTTCTTCTTCTAGGGGTTCCGTAAGGAGCCGCTCAGTCATTGGCGTTTTTGGTTACAAGTTAACCAAGGGTTCCATAGGGCAAATCTATCTTTTCTTTATTATTATTATTATTATTATTATTATTTGACTAATTTTATTTATTCTTGTTTTATTTCTAATTTGTGTTTCTCTTGTGTCTAGATTCGGGTTTCCGCATTAGTGGGTGGCTTAATTCATGATCAGGTTTAGTAGTCACTCAACTATGCTTTTTTTTGTCACTCAACTATTTCATTTTATCTTTTTTTGGTCAGCCAACTATATTAATTTTTTGTTATTTTTATTTTTTGGTTAAAATAGACTGATATTATTAACACGCGGCTCAAGACAAAACAGTAGTTGAAATGCCAGCAAAACAGTAACATGAAACGACAATAGAAAAGGAAAACAGCTGGCAAGCAACCAAAACAATCAAAGCCTAGAAACTACTAACTCCAAAAGAGCAGAAAAAAAGCCAATAACCAGCTTTTCTTCAAAAACCCAATATCAGCCAATACTCTCCTCACCATCTGAAACCTGAAACGAGTATAATGAGAGAACAAATACTTTGAACGAACCCCCTCCATTTTCAAAGAAAAAACAAAATTACCTTAGATCCACTGGTTCCAAACCAAACAGTCCTTCAATGCCGCCATCATCACAGATTCAGGCACTCCATTAACCCAACCCCCTCAAATCTTTCTTCTCCGGCCTTCCAGTGCTAGTGTGTGAGCCACTTCATTAACCAATCGAGGCACAACAAGGTAAGACACCTCATCAAAAAGCATACCCAAAGTATAAATATGATGTGTAATCGGTCTGAGCACTGATTTATCTTTCTCCTTCTTCTGAACATTTTTTATAACTGTCAAAGAATCGCCTTCCACAACCAGTCGTTGAAAGCACAACATACTCGCGAAGATTAAAGCCCTTTCACAAGCCCTTGCTTCTGCCACAAACGCGTTAGCAACATCTTTAAAAAGATAAGTTTCTTCCCCTACGATTTCACTTGTAAAATCTCTGGCTAGAACTGCTGTTACAACGAGCCCCTTTTCTTTTAGAAAAGACGCATCAAAATTTAACTTGATAATTCCATGGTCTGGGGGTCTCCAGATTTCCTTAACCATAGATCTAGGAAAAGGACAGAAATACATGTGATTTAGACAAATATCTTGCTTATATCCCCAAATAAACCCCAACACCACCTATAGCGAAAATTTAACCCCTTCATGAACCAGTTTATTTCTATGAAACCAAAGACTCCACATAAATATTGCAATGATTCGTTTTTGTTGGTCATCTGCTGCAGAAAGTGTTCTAACAAAGCGAAGCTTATGACACATCGATTCTTCAAAGGACGAAATCTTTACTTGCAGCGAAGCCCACACCCACTACAGAACACCACAAGACCACAACAGGTGATCAAAATCCTCCAGCTCTGCCTTACACAGTGGACAAGATACTTTCACACGCAAAGTCCTACGCGCCAAATTATCAAAGTGAGGCACCAGATTTTTCACCAGTCTCCAAATATGTATTTTAATTTTCCCCAGAATGTTTAACGACCATAAGACTCTGTAAAAATCTTTGTAATCCTCATCAATAGAGGACATGTATATAGTGTCCTGTAAATATTTTGTATTTAGGACCCGATACCCACTCTTAACAGTGTATTCCCCAGAACCTTTATGTTTCCAAACCAACCTATCCTCCAGACCACTTTCAGATATGGGAATAGAAAAAATTCGATCAGCTGTACTCTCATCAACTAAGTTATGAACCAGCTCCCTATTCCTGGTACTAGTCTCTGTCGTAATTAATTGATTAACAGTAGTCAAAAAGGGCCTAATCACCTGAACTAGAATTCTATTATTCTCTCTTTCAGGTAACCAGGGATCGTTTCAGATGTTAATGCGATCACCCTTCCCAACCCGCCACAAAACCCTTCCCCAATCACCTCACGAGCACTGCAAATACTTCTCTAGGTAAGTGAGGGGTAAGGTCTAATTTTCACTGATAGAATAACAGAATAAAGATAATAACGGGCTTTTAAGACTCTGGCTAACAAACAATGAGGCTGATCCAAAATACGCCAAACATGTTTTGCTAATATGGCCTTATTAAACAAGAACAATTTTTTAAAACCTAACCCCCCAAAACACTTTGGTTTGCATAACATTTCCAAACTACTCTAGTGAACACCCTTCAAAGACTTATTGTTTGTCCACCAAAATCTATTCATAATGCCTTCAAGCTTATGGCACAGTGATTTTGGCAGAAGAAAACATTGCATAGCATAAAGTGGTGTTGCTTGTAAAACTGATTTAATAAATACCTCCTTCCCCCATAGATAGGTAGCGCAAACTCCATCCTTCGACACGTTTCCTGAATCGATCCACAAAGTTAGCAAAAGCCCATATTTTCCTCCAGCCTACTATCATAGGCAAACCTAGGTATTTTTCCGGGTTCGAAGCTTTCCGAACTCCTAACAAATTGACAATATCCCCCTTGACACTAGAGGCTACATTCGCACCAAAGTAAATAAGAGACTTGTCAAAATTCACCCACTGTCCTAATACCATCTCATATTCTCGAATTATGTCACGAACCACTTCTGCCCCATTACACGAAGCATCACCAAAAATGATGTAATCATCTACAAAAAACAAATGACTGATAGACAATCGCTCCTTACCAATAGGTGCACCCACCATCCAACCCTTCTGTTTAGCTTCCTGAATAAGCGTAGAATAACCTTCAGCACAAATCAAAAATAGGTAAGGGCTGAGAGGATCTCCTTGTCGTAACCCTATTGAAGGAGAAAACCATTCACTGGTAGCTCCATTAAGGCTAACAGAGTAGGAAACAGAACAAACACATCTCATGACGAGTACGATCCAATCAGCATGAAAACCTAGATGCTTCATCATTCCTGCCAAAAAATCCCATTCAACTCGATAATAAGCTTTACTCATATCAAGCTTAAGCACGAAATTCCCCTTCTTACCTCTTTTCTTCATTTTGAGAGAATGAAGGACCTCATAAGCAATCAACACATTGTTCGAAATAAGTCTTCCTAGGATAAAAGCTCCTTGAGCTTCATTAATACAATTACCCAAAATATCACTCATACGAATAACCAAGACTTTCGCCACAATTTTGTAAATGACATTACAATGGCTTATGGGTCTGAACTGGGCCATATTTTTTGGTTTATCCACTTTGAGGATCAAAATAATTCGCGTTTTATTAATATTCCCTATTTCAGATTGACCATTCAGAATAGGTAAACAATAACGGGAAACCTCTATCCCAATAATATGCCAGTACCTTTGGAAAAAATTACGGGAAACCCATCAACACTGGGGGCTTTCAAAGGAGTCATCGACTGAACTGCATTGGTTATATCCTCCTCAGTGAACTGTTTTAGCAAATTATCATTCATGCTATCAGTAATCCTATTCTCTACTAACCCAAATAAATGCTAATCAAATCCCATATCTAATGCTGAGAAGAGTTTTCCAAAATAATCTGATGCTATCTTTATAAACTCAACAGTCGAAGTAGTTCGTCTACCATTCTCGTCTCTAACTCAGATATTCTACCACGAAGGTGGCATTGCACCGCAATCTTATGAAAATAACTGGTATTTTGATCGCTATTCTTCAACCAATTGACTCAGGCTCGTTGCTCCCAAAATAATTCTTCTTTGTCAGCTTCCAAATTAAGTCCTAATTGAACGTCCATAATGCCCGCTAGGGTATCATCAGAAAGTTCCTGATTATAAAGATTGTTTAGCCTTTCTTCTAGCTCCACACGATTCCTTTTCTCCTCTCTACCCCTGGAGTTGCTCTACGGTTGCATCTGGTGGCCCATTCTCTCAGGCTTGCTCAGTACACAATCAGGATTATCCTCCCACCATCTTCTAACCATCTTCTCAAATGAACTTTCCAAACACCATTTGGCCTCAAACTGAAAGGTCTTTACTTGACTACTCTGATCATTCCATCTCGCTCCTATGGTATCTAGAAGAATAGAGCAATGGTTATTTTTATTTTTACATTAGCTAAATGGTGACCATAGAAAACAAATTTATAGATGTGAAAATTTATAATTTTTTAAAGTTTATTAAATAATATTAATTTAAACCCTAAAATCAAACATTTTTTAGATGAGTTGGAAGTAGAGTCTGTGTGGGTTTAAGGATTAGTGGATAAATATAATTAGAAGTGATGTTTGCTATTGTTAAAGGTTTCTTTTACTTGTTATATATTTATATTGATCATCATGCCACCAAATTTTTATTTTAAAAAAGTTCTCTAATTTTATTTAACAAAAATCTTTTAATGATATATCATTTATCAATTATATTTTAATTATTTAATCGAAAAAATAAGTTTGAGTTTTTTAGAGGTTATCTTCAATTGGATTAGATTCTTAATTAAATCAAAATTTGATTTGAATAAAGATTTTAGAGTGATTAAGGTTATATTTGTTTGTTTTCTAGAATATGATTTATGGAAAATGACTTGCTTTCCTGGAAAAGTTAATATTTTTTGGTATTTGGATGGATCTGTTTAAAATATTTTTTGTTGTTTAATAGATTTCTTTAAAATATTTCATAAAAGTTATTTTTAATGAAACAAACATACATTTGAGGTTTTCTTATCTTTTCATTGTTTAATTGAGTTTATTTTACATCTATAAATTTATAATTTACACTGTTTTTGCATATATTAAAAAATATTTTGTTAAATTCAAGTTCATTACAACGTCATTTTTTAGTTACATGACTATCAAGTGAGTATTTTTTATTTAAAAATATGACATCAACAAAATTGATAAAAAAAATTTTACAATGTCAACAATTGTACTTGATTTTCAAGTCTAAAAAGTAGAGGGATTAAATTCTTGAAAATAAAAGTATAGAGACTAAATTGCAAATTTGTAAATAGTACATAGACTTATGACATATTTTAACCTTTATACTACAAAATATTTATTATTAAAATATTAATATTGAATATTTGCAATAATATGTAAAAATATTATTTTTAAAATTTATTATTAAAATAAAATTGAAATATTAAATAATTTATTAAAATAATAAATTATTAATATAATTTATTATATGACTAAATATATATAAATAATTAAATATGTATGTTTAATAATATTGAAAAATATAATATTTTATATTAATATATTAATATTTTTAAAAATAAAAATAAAAATTATTATTAATATAATAATATTAAGCTTGATTTAAGATAATTTTTATATAAAAATAAAATTACCTATAGAGAAACTCTTTTCTAGAAAATAACTTATCTTTTTCAAAAGAGTAAGTCATTTTAGAGGAAAAATAACTTTTTCTTTATTTTTTTGAAAAAAGAAATACAAGCCAAAATTACATAAAATGATACTGAGGGTAAGAGAACCCCTAATCCTGTGAGATTCGATGAAAGCCAAAGTTTCCTTCGGGGGAGAATAAAAAACATATAAATCTTCCTTATTAACCAACGTCAACTTCGTTAAGTAGTCCGCAACTTGATTTTTTTCTCTAGGAATATAATGCAAACTCCACTGATTTTCTTGTGCCAAGATGCATTGTATTCGCCTGATCAATGCAGAATTCGTAAAACTGGAGGAGCTTCCTTGTATGGCTTTCACTACTTTCAAGCTGTCCGTTTGGATTATCACATTGTCATGGCCTCCACGCTGAGTGAGCTTAAGACCCTCTAGGATTCTCCAAAGTTCTGAATAGAAAATGGAGCATTTCACTAGAAATTTGTTATAACTAAAAACCCAATCACCAGATTCATCACGCACTATTCCTCCTGCAGCTGCATTTCCAGATTGTAGAGAGACAAAACCATCTGGATTTAACAAGAAATATTTCTCACTTGTGGGTACTCCAAGAGTAAACTCAAATTGACTATCTCGAATAGTATTGACATCAGAAGAAAATTGTTAGCCCAGCTAATCGACACTTTAACAATTTCTTCCGGACTTCAAGTTTTCCTTTGAAAAATGACTTATTTTACGTTAATTTATAAGTAATTTTCTGTTGACCAATTTTTTTTTGAAACAAGCATAAGAAAATACAGAAAATATTTTTTATAAAACCATTTACATATAAACAAACACACCCTAAATTGTAAATCAAACTACAAAAAATAAATTTTAATAATTTATTTAATTAAATCGTTGAAATTGATTCCATCCTCGACGGACATACAACACAACAAAACATCGACCAAATCTAGCATCTTTTCTTCGATTTTATCCCATTTCGCCCTTGGTTTAGGTTATATATATATATATGCCTTGTCTTAAATTCCTGAATCATCGTTGTTATTAAGTAAAAACTCTATTCCAAGAATTAAATTAAATTTTAAAAAGAAAGGAACAAGAATTCCTTCATACTCATCAGCTCAAACAAGGTAAAAATATTACATGCCCTTAATTTATTTCCAATTTTTTTAATATTTAGCTATATTTGATTTAGGGTTTTCTTTTTTTCGTTTTTTGGGTTTTTTCCAGGGGGATTAGGTTTAGGGTTTCTTTTGGAGTAAGGTAAAAGCTCACACAAAGATGCCGCAGCCACCGCAAATGATTCCTGTGATGCCTTCATATCCACCTACTAATATCACTACTGAACAGATTCAGAAGGTATATATATATATATTTATGTTTATGTTTTTTTCCCTTTTATTGTCCTTGTATTGTGTTTAATACTAGTATGATATAGTTATGGGGTTGTTGAGGAAGGTGATTCTCACCTCTAACTTCTAATTTTTTTTGGGTAATCTTAAGTTATGTATGAGATAGAAGAAGCCCTTTTTTACTTGTTCTGAAAGAAAAACAAATGAAGCCCTTTTCTTAAGTTATGTTTTTGAACATATCTTTTATGAGATAGAAGTGTTGTTGTTGTGCTTTCTGTGAATTGATTGCGCTTTTAATGGTAGTTATTTGAGATATAACGGCGGTTTGGTATTCGTTTTTAGAAGGAATTGAAGTTATTGGTAATGCATGGCAATATGGTTATCCCTTTTGTTAGAGGCGATGTTGTTGATTATATTGGGGCTTTTGTCTGTCATTTTGTATCTTCTGTGGAGAGCTAGAAACTTGGACTATCTTGAATGGTGAGATGCATATGGCGCGTGAAATGTTTATGCTTGATGTCGAGGGAGAATGAACGGTATTATTACCCTTGTTGTTTTCATTCTCAGTGTTTTATCTATAGATTCTTTTTGGTTCCTATTTATAGTTTCTGTCGTTTATGGCATGTGTAAATTTCTTGAAAGTTTCCTAATGTCTTTTAGATTCAATCTATGATATCCACCTTGACCTTCGATTTCTTTTCTTTTGGAGTTTCAAGGCTTAAATTGTCAGACTAAAATAATCTCTATGTTAATTTTTGAGTTAAACATTATTTTCTCTTCTACATAATTACACTGAACGAGATTATTTATTTATTTATTTTCCATTTTGGTGAAAAACTGGTGATTTGCTGCCATTACTTTACTGGGTACCACCATGGAACTTTTATATTTTTTCCTAGAAAGTTGATATAACTTCTAATTCTTTAATGCAATGAAATATCTTTTTTGAATCTAATGATCTGAAAACAAAAACCGATAGATCTGCTCAAAGGCATCCTTGAAATCCGACTATCCTGTTTATCCAGAACTTCCTATTTATGGGGCTATTCTTTCTTCGGTTAGGTCCTTCTTGGAGTCCAAGATTGAGAAAACTTGAGAAGAATTTAAGAAGTGGATAAACTCGATAAAAACCCTAGATATTGTAATTTATAGCATTACTGTTTCTTTTGTTTTTTATTCTATGCAATGTGTACTGTAATGATCTCATCCTCTATAGCTATTTGTTGTCCATATTCACAATATCTGTCACTTAATGCTGAAGTATGGAGTATAGGATAAATATAATAGTCATTAAGTTCTTGTGTTCTGATTTTCATTCTTAACAGTACCTTGATGAGAATAAGAAGTTGATTTTGGCAATTTTGGACAATCAGAATCTTGGAAAACTCGCTGAATGCGCCCAGTAAGTAATTTATAGATTTCTGTTTTTTTTCCTTTTATCTACCTTAGTGGCATTTGCAGCATCTTTAAGTTAATGTTTCAGGTTTATAATATATGTTTGCTTTAAGTTGGAAGTGGCTTGTCGAAAGTGCTAGATGCCATAGGATGTCAGAACTGTTGCCAAACATTTGTTTCTCTAACAGCTGTTTCTACTTTTATATTGCTGTTCATGTAGCTCAAACTGAAGTTTTTATTGTTACTGTCAATTAGTTGTAAATTGTTCATCCTAGATAACTGTAAGATGTTGTTTAGTAGAAAGTGGGACTAGAACTGAGATGTTTCTAGATCCAAAGTGAGATAAGTCTTCCGTGGATATGTTTTGAGGCTTGTAATGCATTTACGGAAGGTAAAATCCTTATTCCAAACCCAATTTGGTGCTTGTTGCCATCTATCTTACTTGCTTCAGGAGTATTTATAGCTAATGATCGCTATATTATTTATCATCCTGGTAACATTAGCTTTTGTTTTCTGCGTAATTTGCTATCAAGGATTCATGATAGGAACCAAGTTTATTGCATCAGTATGTTCACTGTTTGGCAATCATTAGCCTATGCTACAGTGTCAGATAATGCTGTGGGTTTTCCCTTGCCTGGTTTCTGCCTCTCTCCCCTTGTCCATATAGCGAATGATCTTAGCGGGTTTTCAACCAAGACGGTACCAGGAAGCCAGACAATAGGTTATCAAATTGATGCAATAGAAACTTTTAAATGTTTTGTTGCAGTTTAATTTTATACCATAGAATTACTCCTATTGGTCGGTTTTTCTTCCTATACATGTTTGGTTTGGCACATTCACACGTGCACACATACTTACATGTGCAATATTTAGGCAGTGTACATACATATAAGATTTCAATGATGTAGGTATCAAGCTCAGCTGCAAAAGAATTTGATGTATTTAGCTGCAATTGCGGATGCTCAACCTCAATCGGCTCCGACAATGTCGCCTCAGGTGAGTGTTAAGATAACTTGCTTCTTCTAATCTATCTGCTGTTAAACTGTTTCGTCACACGTTTATCATCATGCAGATGGCACCGCATCCAGCAATGCAACCCGGAGGATATTTTATGCAACACCCTCAAGCTGCAGCAATGTCACAGCAACCTGGCATGTACCCTCAAAAGGTGCCATTGCAATTCAATAGTCCACATCAAATGCAGGACCCTCAGCACCTCCTATATCAGCAGCATCAACAAGCAATGCAAGGTCAAATGGGAATCAGGCCTGGAGGACCCAATAATAGCATGCATCCCATGCATTCAGAGGCTAGTCTTGGAGGCGGCAGCAGTGGTGGTCCCCCTCAACCTTCAGGCCCAAGTGACGGACGTGCTGGAAACAAGCAAGAGGGCTCCGAAGCTGGTGGTAATGGGCAGGGCAGCACAACTGGTGGGCATGGTGGCGGTGATGGAGCGGATGAGGCAAAGTGACTGTCTTAGCCAGTCATTTTGTTTGGATACCATGTGGCTGTTGATAGTAGGTTTCTCTTACAATAGGATCTGTATTCCCCTGGTGATCTTCTCATAGACTGTTGTAAAATGAAAATTCTTCTTATTGCTCTTTAATGTAGCAGCTTAGGTAGTTTAACTCTTGTTAAGAGGTTGTTGGCATGCCAATGAATTAAAGAAACAGGCTGTTAAGACGAGGATGATTTTGTTGTAAAAGGAGGTACAAAAACATGTGGTTACTACCTGCGGAGCTGTCATTTTGTAATAACCTAAAAAAATTGCAGCTTGTAATCTGAATTGTGATCCAGTCGAAGGTTCATTGGTTTTTCCCGGTATTGCTTGTGTAAATTCCTGTGTAAATCGGCAGCATGCAGAAGAGAAACGCCATGGAGGGCGAGAGTTGTCTGCTCAATATTTTGAGACTTTTAGGACCCTTCTTACTTCGATGCCTCCCCTCTCTCCTTTCTCTTGTACTTGGGAGTGAGGTGTTCGTTCTATGAATCTAACTGTCCCCTCTTTACACTTACTTCATTCGTGGAAAAACAAATATTCAATTAGGCCTCAAAATGATGATACAGTATCATTGTCAGTGAACTAAATTTGTCAGGAAATGTATTGAAGATGGAACTCACAGACTTAGTCAACTCATTAGTTAACTAGGCTACTAATAAGTAAAAGGAATGAATATGCAATAAACAAAGTAATAGAACACGGAAATACCCTATTCAATCCCAATTTACTATGTTACTCTTTCAATTAATAATAATTAATACATCCAATCTAATCCCTTGTTAATGATTTAGATTAAGTGTCGTAAATAGCTTCATAATTTATCAATCTCGTGTGTGGTTTTCAATTACCCATTTTCTACCTTCTACAAATCAAAAAATTAAACCGCATTGTTATTCTAGATCAAGTTTTACTCCTACTTTGATTACTAACCCATTAACTTATAGTTGGCAACCAAAGCATTAAACAAAATTAAGAGATTTAATACGAAATAATCTTCAACTCAAATATACTCAAAACTCCAAAACCTTTCTATCCTTTTTAACTAAGGAGCACCCTTGCATTTGCTATTTAAAAGGCAGGCAAAAACCCAATTGATTCAAAATAAATTTTTTTTATTTTTTTATTTTTCAGCTTTTTCCTCACTTTGCCTCCACTTTTCTACCATCCAACTTGGTCCAATGCCTACAAAAAGATCTCCAAAAATTTGTTGATTCAAAAACATAAAAAATATTAAGAATAACATAAGAATACTAAAAATAATTTAAAACTCATTCTACAACTAGTAGTAAAAAGGACCTATTGACTTGAAAAATTAACTAAAAATCACTCAACAACAGTGCAAATGTAAGTGAATTAAGGTATAAAATATGTAACAAAAATCCGCTCATCAACCTAACCTATGTCTTTCTAATACAGACACTTCATATAATTACTCAACATAATGTCTAACTCACATATCAATTTTATACATTTTACAATTTAGTCCCTTTTTCTATACTTTCAATACACAACATCAAATGACATTGTAATTGCAATTCAATTGATGTCAACATTTTTCTCTAATTAATTCCTTATTAAATATTAAAAAAATTCATAAATAAATTAATCACATAAACATGTTATAACTAGTCTAATATAATTTTATACTTTGATTTTATTAGGTAAAGTAAAAATTCTTGATGTACTTATAATCAAACGCTTAGATGAGCTTTCTTCCTCCTTCCTTACTCTTTTACTACTTCTTTTCCCTTCTCAAGGCTTTGTTGATCACCTCTCTTCTCTTTTTTTTCATCAACATATCACATATACGTGAGATTTAGTATCAAAACAATTACCACATATCATTTTTTAAGAACTTTTGATTAAAAAAACATGAAATTCATAAAGAAACCTTATCATCCTTACCTTAGTCTTTTATACTAAACCCTAACTTAAGTTTTCTCTCTCCACCAAGATGAACATCATTTGTCTCTACATGAAACTAAGGTTACTATAAGGTTGCTTTATTGATTTCACTAAGAGTCTATGGAAGAAATTGAGTTTGGAATAATTGAATATGGTGAAAAGGACTAAAATGGAATAAAATGAAAGTTTCCTTCATACATGAATGAAGGTGGTGTGAGAATGGAGGAAAAATGATGGAAAATTCTACATTTTTCCATCATAAAAATCTATTAATTAAATAATTAAATTATAAGAATATAATAAAATAATCCCAACATCATAATATTCATCTAATGGCCCATGTTTGTTCTCAATTTCTAATTTCATCCAATGGCTCAAAATTTTCCACTAATTTATAAGATTTTTTTCTCATAAATACTTATTTATGTATTGACTATTTTGTCATTGAACTTCCTCTACAATTCCCTCAATAATTCATGACATTCTCATGTTATAATTACACTCCTAGTCCTTCCCCCATTTCCACTCTATTCAATTCAATCATTTACACTTTTGATTTTCATACTTTTTCCCTAACACTTTTCACACTATTACAATTTAGTCTATACTCTAGATTAATTTCTTCCAATATATTAGTCTTTTCAATTCCCACTAGTCTTCAACTACCTTCTACTAACACTAATAATTCCTATTTTATTTACTTCAAAAATTCTAACACATATATTCTTGAAATAATATTATTCCCTACTTAAGGGGTGTTAGGGATGTTACAATTATAGTGGTTCACACCATATGTGGCGTGGAGAGCCACTGATGATGAAGGTTTAGGATATCTAGAGGTTGGGAGAGAGTTCTTACAATGTGATCGTATAATGAGTGGCTTGGTATGGGTCTTAGTCATCAAGTACACTACCTCCTAAGTACAAACGATACATTGGTAGGTTGTCAGCTAGGATTACTATTTTAGTTAATGTGAGGTAACTAGGTGGAGAGACGTCGGAAATGAAAAGGTGATGGATTGACAGTATTTGTGATAACTACTCATAATTCATATATGTTAGGTCCTTATTACTTTACTTTTCATTGATTCTCAAGTAAAACATCATGTCCTAGCTTAATTTGCATGTTTAGTGTCACATTTGCATACATTAGCATTTTTAATTATTTACGCTTTAATTTTATATGATTTAGTATTTGTTAATTAATTAGGTATTTTAAGACTTTAATCAGGTGCATCCAAGCTTGGGATGGAATTCGGGAACCATTGGAAGCAAAGTATCGAGTTTAAACCAAGCAAAACGCTGGAATAAGGAAGGAGGGACATTTGATTGCAACTTAGAGAGTTGGAGCCATGACCTAGTTTGATGAAAGGATTTGGTGCTGGGTGAGAGTCTTGGTGAGCCCTAGCACCGACGCTTGTTTGTGAGGCAAAATTAACCATTCCAACTCTGAAAAGTAAGTGTGTTTTCGTCTTTTTTCAAGACTTTTAGCTCACAGAAGTGTGTAAACCTAATCTAGGTCAATTAAACTTTATAAACAAGATCTTTTAGTAGAGGGTTGGGAGACAAATTTTACTTTTGACCAACTTTAATCTTATTGCAATTTTCATTATTTTTTGCATTCGGATTGCTAAACTCTCTTTTCTAGTCAAATGAACTTTAAAGTTTGACTCTAAAAGCTTGTGAAATCTAATTGCTCTTCATCTAATTTTTTTCTAGTATTTTCATGTTTTCTGATTTAATTACAAATATTCGGATGTGTTAAGTGTATGACCCATATTTGGTAACTTAGAATATTTGTCTTGTCATTTAGAATAGTTAAACCCATAATTTTTTAATTGATTCTAATGCTTGTGAAAAACAACATAATTGGATATAAGCTATGTGTATGCAATCTATGTTGTGTGGACATGCCATCTAATCTAAATAATTATTGCTTGTGTGTGTTTGTTAGTTAGAGTTATGTCTCTCTCATTCTTAATGCTATCAGTAAGCTAAATACTAGGCATAAGTTATAGGGTTGTTTATTGATAAAGGGAATAATTCCAACAAGTTTCTTCTTGGTTATCAACAAGCTAAGGAGAGAGTGGTTGCTAGGAGTGACGTTGACAACTAAAGAATATTGAAATTATCTTTGCATCGATAATGAAACTAGTAAACCAAATGGAGAGGTTTTACCTTTTACTAGAGCTTCATCTCATTGATTTTCCTTTAATTTTAATTGTTTCATTTTACATAATTTTAATTTTTAATTTCAAAAACCTTTTTTTTACTTGATTTGTTATTATTAACGAAATAAAATTATCACCAGTCTCTGTAGATACAACCCTACTCACTGCCATCTACTAAATTTATATTTTTGAGTAGGCTCTATTTATTTATTATAAGTATCAACAGCTATACAAGTAAGTGTGCTCTTCTTTATATATCTTATAAGGATTGCATGAGCCTATTTCATATAACATCATGCTCGAGATTAAGACTAAAGTTTTGAAGAGATCAAATTGTACTAAACTTTATCTTGAAATATTGGATGATGCAGAAACTTGAATATAACAATACAAATACAATCAATACATTAAACATAAACTCTTTCCTCAAATATAACACCACACATTCATCAATTTAATTTATTTAACCTTATACATGCATGATTTTTGTTTATTTCCCAACTTCTATCCTTTGTATTATAACCGTTACCAAAAAGACATTAATCACTTAAATAGCAATCCTGTGTAGGACTAAGGATAGCAATAGTAATGGCCGTCTTTTACAAAGAGTTCAATGTTTCTTTTTGTTTGCCTGTTTGGCGTCGATAGAGACCACATGTCCCCATAATCACAATGGGCCAATTATTTCACATGGTTATCCTTGTATAAAAACTATGTACCACGTTTTAATATAGCCATTCATGCATGAAACCCATTTCTTAAATTCATAAAATAGATTCCTAAAAGACAAATATTTCAACCTACGGAAAAAAAATCATTTTTATTTGGTTAAAATATCCTATCAGTCCCCATACTTTGATAGAGTTCAATATTTAGGCTTTGTTTGCTTTCAAATCGTGTTTTATTTTTATGCTGCCAATTTTATTTTTAATTCTTTTAAATTTTAGGCAGATACATTTTTTTTCTTTTTTAATTTTAATCAAATTTCAAATTTTGAAAAATCCATCAATGGTGGTTATAATTTTTTCAAATTTTCATTTTTACTAGTGTTTTTCTTTTCTAGATTTTTAATGGTTCAATTTGTTCTTATGACTTTTATCAGTTTTTTTTTTAAAATTTTTAATATTTTCAAATTTTATTTATTTTTGGTTATGTTTTTTCTTGGTATATAGTTTCAACTTCCTCCAAATTTTAATTGTTTTAATTAAAGTTAAATTAAATTAGAGATGATATCGTATATGATTGAGTGTAGAATAATATTTATGTCTTTAAAAATTGATGATGTGACATTATTTTATTGGTACCTAAAAACTATATATTTTATGATTATCTTAATATAAGCTATTCTCTTATATACAATGAGTCCCACAAATTTATTAGCGCAAGCGGATTTATAGATGTTTGATTGTTTATAAGGAATTTTTAGTAATTGAAAGATTGAATTATTAATGGATAACACTAACTCAATTAAAATCTCAAATATAATATAGATTAAAATGATGTATAAATTGTTTAAATTAACATTGAATCATCGATTTTTTCCGTCATTTATTTATTTTATCTTTTTACTATGGTTAGATTTCTACTTTCCCATTTTTTATTGTTTTTTTTATCATCAAATATATAATTCTCTGGAATTTGTTATTATCCTTTCTTATTAATAAGTTAGTATCAAAATTTTTAATAGTTTTATATTTAAATTTAGTGAGTGATTGTTGGACATTGTTACTAATACAGGATGACGTGGGTTTGAGTGTGTTGAAGCGTATTATCCTTCTATTTGTGGGTTGGAGAAGCGCTATGGATAGTTCTATGCTTTATCTTAAAAAGAGCATTATATGGTTAGAACGTATATTGTTTAAAAAAATAATTAGTGAGTGATTACTTTTTATTTATTAATTTTATTTTCATCCTCCAAGTGTAAAAAATTAAGGTATCACCTTCATGGTTTACTCTTTTTAAGGCTTGTCCTTCTAAAATTCCTACAGTTGAAGATCAAACACTTGATTTGTCCAACTTAGAATGTGATCTTGGATTATGTAAGCAAATATATGAGTATCAAGTTAATATGCATGATGAAATTCAGAGAGCTTATATTAAAGTTGGGTCATACCAACCTATTCTTTTAGATTATCCGCTTCTAATTTTTTTTAAAAATATCTTCATTATTTTCAACCACCATGGTTTAAACAATTTTCTTGGCTAACCTAGTACTTTATAATTCCAAAAAAAAAACACCAAAGTTATTTTTTAAAATTTAACTCGAACAAATATATTTGATTTGATTCGAATTCCATCTCACTTGACTCGATCCGAGAAAATTTCAAATCGAGTTAGGATGATAAAATTTCAAATTGTATTAATACGATTTATCAACTCGATTAACTCGAAATTTTTTCATTCAATTCGATTCAATACGATCGAACACTCACCCTTAAGTACAATTGTCATCCACCACCATTTAACATAATTGGAAGGATCCAATTGCTCAATTGGTCATCCAATTAATTAAAAATTCATAGTGAACAACTTTTGCCACTTTTATAATTTAGTCATTGTATCTTAATTAACTATCCAATTGACAAAATTAAAGGACCAAACTTTAATTAACCTTTATACTAACCTCATAAATATTAAATAATAATATTTACAGACTTAAACATTAAAAATAGAGTTCCAAAACCGCTTTTTTCGGCACCACTAAAAATTAAGTTGTTACACTAATGCCCCCATTTAATCAACCGTCCACTAACATTTATTTAAGCATGGTCTAACTGATTTTTTAGGCCTTTAGTTAGTTACAGGTTAAGTCTTTAATTCATTTTTCTAATTAAAAATCTATAGTGATTGAATTTTACAATTTAGTCATTGAACTCTAGTTAACTATTAATTTAGAAAAAAATATTTATCCAAAATTTAATTCACCTATAATATAACTCTATAAATATTTAATAAAAATATTTATGGGTTCATTTTACGAAGACGGGGTTCCAAAACTGTATTTTCCAACACCACTAAAAACCAAGTCGTTACAACAGGTTTTACAATGAAAAAAACACTTTGATCAATGAGAAAGGAAGGAATAGGTAAGCCTTGATTGTTGCCTATTAGCTTGGACAAAAGGAAATGTTGGCTTTGGTATTGCTTGCACTTTAACTAACGTTAATGGTAGAACGTTGATGCAAATGAGATACAATATAACTCACTAGTTCCTACAAACTACACACTATTAGAGAAATCGTGCTTGAGGTCTACAAACTACATGTCAACCCCAAAATCGTTATGCCAAAAGAGAACAGAATTGAGGAACTTCTCATCAATGCAAGAAAAGGGATGGCACTAGTGATATTAACCATGGTTAGATGACATTATTATGCTAAAGGATGTGATCTTTTATGTGTAGGTAGATCACCCCTAGGGACCAAGCAATGGAAGACACTCAAAAGTGGGTTCATACCTCTACAAATTGTTGAGCATGTGGTTTAAATGGAACTAGCTGATGGTTGTCGATTCCACCAATATAATCCTACACCTAATTTGCAAATTTGAGTAGTATAGGAAGTAGGGTCGATCCCTCAGAGACTGGGTTTACTGAAAATTATTTCTCTCTCGACCAGATTTATGTCTGGGCAGTTGTCGTGCCCAAGAAGTTTGGGGGGATAAAATTTGAAACCTGAAATAAACAGAGAAAAAATGTGTAAAAAGTAAAAGCTGAAGACAATTAAATAAGAAGAATAGTTAAGTAAATTTGAAGGAAAATCAATTAAATTTAGCTCAGCTTCAAGCATGGGTTTTTTCGTCCTTAAACCGATCCTCGAAATTAGATGAACTCATCTTTTCCAATAAGCTAGCTATAGCTACCAAAGATGCCTCGGACACCAACTCTTCCTTGTGTAAATTAGTTATGGAACGTTCTATAACTAACCCTTGTTGATCGAATAACCTACGAAACGTTCGTGATTTAAAACTCTGACAGCTTTACGTTCTAAAACAGCCTAGCTCGAACCAATGCCCTCAACCGCGTGGGACATTTAAATCTGGTTACTACTTCCCTTGACGGAACCAAACAAAAATCCCCACTTGGCACGCCAATGTGTTCACAGAAAACCGATTAGACAATCAATCCTTTCGAAATTCCAACTGTATGTCTAACCACACTAACTCAAACGACGTCTTTTTTGACTTGGTGTTGATTTGACTTTGTGAGTTGACGAAATCATACTCTTAATCTGGAGAAATAATAAATACTGAAATTTAGGAGTTAAAGTACTTGGGTTCATAACTCACGGGTCTTGACGAAGTTAACATCGACCTAAAGCTGGAATGGGTTTACTTGGCTAAAGTTTAGGGCATATGGGAGTTGGGCATATCTGAAGAGGGTTAGATAAATGAAATAGGGTATAAATGGGTAAAAAGTGGGTGGTTTAAGTATGTGGCTGGAATTTTTAATTGGATATGGAATGGTTTTAGCCAACTGGGAATGAGAAGGGTTTGAAAAAGAAAATGTAAGTGGTGTAGGTTGGTGACAAGCTGGAAATTAATAAATTGAAAGTAAAAGGAACCAAAGACAACAAATAATTTCGTGAGAAGGAAGGAAAGATTGCATTCCAAATATGAAAGCTTGATGAAAAAATTTGATTCTCAAATGAACATAATAGCACCTATTTATACTAGTGGCTGGAACAAAATTTTCCTAATTAAAAGCCACTAGCCATAGAAAATCAAGGAAAAATATTCCCATGATCCTAAATATCAAAATAAATCCCTACATAATCTCCTACTAAGTCAATCCAAAATTTCAGCCAATTACAACTTTGCAAAATTCCGTTTTGGCCCGCCTTCTTTGTTCCTTTTTTCAATCTAGCCCAATTGCTTCTCCTTTTTTTTCTTTTGACACCAAATTGCACCCCTGTATAAAATTCAATATAAATATGGAAAAAATCAGTGGTGCATTCTCATAAATTGACTAATTAAATTACATAAAATATGTATTTTTAGCATTTAATCACTAGCTCTCAATCATATTACCAAAAAAGTAGAAAAAATATCATTGCTATTTTCGAAGATAATGTTGTTTTTATTCAAGTATATTTTATACCATGAAGATAAGGTCTCCACATTTCAAGAAAATTTGATTAAAAAAAATCAAGAAACCATTTCCTACATTATAAGGAAAAAAAAGCATTCTTAAATATTATTGCTATTTCTAAAATATGTATATAGTTAATTGCATGAACAATTTGAATCCGGTAAGTTGAAAAAAGTAATGTTATTAAAATTTAAGAAAATTATTTCTTTTGACATGTTAAATTCAAACTATCTAATGAAATAGTTACAGATATGCTTAGAATTTGATACTTGCGTTTTAAATATACTTGTAGGAAACTTTGACTATCCTGTTCAATTTCATGTTCGAAAAATAATTAAAACAAATTGTTTGGAGTACTCAAAAATTCTGTGTTAGCATATTTGATTGTTCTCAATTTTATTTGGACCTTGTATAAAATGGTTTTATGAAACAAATGGATTGGTAATTCATGGTAATAATAACCAAACACGTGTTGTGTTCTAATCTAATTGATTGACTTCTTAACGGAAAAGAAGAGTTTGAATTATGAAAGAACTCTATTCTTAACTTTTGAGAGAGTTTTGAAACTGCCGTAAGACTTATTTATGAAGGCTTTTATGATATAATTACTCAAGATAGTCTATGAGATAATTTTAACTTTTAAAGGAGTGTTTTATGTTGTTATTTTATTTGACACTCTTTTAGGTATTATTTGAAAATTTTTGTTTGAATTTATGTGAGGTATCTTTGTGGAAAATGATTTTTAACGATTTGAGTTTAATATTGGTGCTCCAAATATCCATACGTATAAAGGCTAGTTTAGGCGTTAATCAATAGTTGATTCGAACAAATTGTTAAATAAAATCATATTCTAGACGAGGCTTTGCAAAATAGAATTATTATCTGAATTGTATTAACAAAAAATTGTGATTATAATTTTATTACGCGAGTCTTGAATGAGAAAAGGAGTGTTGATTTTGTAGTTTTCAGTTTTATGTCGGGTTTCTATTTTTCGTGGGTTACTATGAAAATTGTATCATGGAATGTGAGAGGTTTAGGGGTTGTGGTGAAGAGTCGGGTGACTAGAAAATTAGTGCAGACAAATAGAGTCGACCTATTGTTGTTACAGGAAACAAAGCTTCAAGAGTTTGATATTCAGAGGATTCGTAATTTGTGGGTGAATGATGATTTTGGGTTGATTTTTGCTCCTTAGCTGGTAGATAGATCTAACTGGTATTTTATCCGTATGGAACAAAACCTATATTATGCTGGAAGATCAGGTGATTTCTCAGAGGTTTGTGATTTTTCAAGGCAAACGGGTCCAATTTGATTTCAAGTGTTACATTGTCAATGTGTATGCACCATGTATCGCAAAGAAGCAACAAAGTGTTATGGGATGAATTAAAACAGTAGATGCAAGCTAGGAATGGTAATTGGTGCGTTTTGGGGACTTTAATATGGTCAGAACAGTGGATGAACGACAGGGATGCAGATCGGTTTATACGGATATTGAGGCTTTTAACCAATTTATCGAGGTTATTGATGCCTCTTAAGGGTATGGCTTTTACATGGTTCGACCCCGATAATAGAAGATGTCGTTTGGATAGATTCTTAGTTTTACCATACTGGGTTCTGAGATTTGGATATTTGTCGCAGAGTTGCTTGAAACATTCTTTTTCTGACCATGTACCCATTATGCTTGCTTCAAATGTTCTGATTTGAGTTGAAAAAGATCTCCTTGGGGGATGCGAATAATCTTGAATGAACCTTTTCTATGGGAGAGATTAAAACAATGATTTGGAGCACTGAAGGTTCAAAGGCACCTGACCCGGATGGGTTCAATTTCCAATTTTTTTTTAGAAAGGGTAGGATCTTATGGAAATGATGAATGAGTTTTCTATTTTGGGCAAACTTACTAAGGGCTGCAATTCTTTATTTATCACGCTCATTCCCAAAGTAGATAGCCCTCAACTCTTAAAGGAGTTTCAACCCATTAGACTGATTGGGTCCATCTAAAAGATGGTGGCAAAAGTTTTGACAGCAAGGTTGAAGAAAGTGACCGGTCACTTAATTAGTGATCATCAGTGCACATATTGGAGAAGATGGGGTTCGGAAAATAAGTGGAGAATGTGGGTGTTGGAAAATATATCAGTTTTGGTTAACGGTTCACCGACGAATCAATTCCGAATGATGCGAGGGCTTCATCAAAGGTGATCCTTGATCATATTTTCTAATCATTTTGATTACTAAAGCTTTTCATGTGATGATGAAAGAGGCCGAAGATAATGTTATCCCTGGATCGTCGATTTCTCACCTCCAAGTTGTGGATGACACAATTATTTTCCTTGAAGCTAAATTGGATTATAATCATTGTCGAAATCATTTTTAAATTTGAAAAAACGGGGATCGACTTTGAAAATAAAATGGGAGTTGCCACCAATCCTTTTTATTGAGGTGTGATCGGATCACCTAGAAAATAATTTTAGGTCTGCGAATTTTGAGAAAACAGGTTCGGGAGTCAGTTACGTAAGAGGAAGGGTTAGCACCCTCGTAACACCCAAAATTGGCACCGAATTGATCATTTTATGTCTTAGTGTCGAAACTTTGAAAAGATTTTAAAATACGATCCTTTGAAAAGAAAATTTGAGTAAAATGAATTGGACGATGAGATTCACTTATTTCAAAGAAATAAATTGTTACACTCAGTAAGTTAGAGTGCAACATTTTAAATCCTCAAAATTAAATTTATCTCTTGACTTTAAAAACCTATGCATTTTGAGAAAGATATCCAATTATTTGGGTCAAATGAGAAAATCAAAACCCAGTAAGTTAGGGTTCGATTTCACAAAATTCCTAAATATCGAACATTGCCTTTATTTTTAAAATCCTCGTCTCGAGAAAATAACATGTCATATCCAATGCGTTAGGACACAACGTGTCTAATTCCCGAGAATGAGTTTTTATTTGAAATTTGTATGTTTGAAAAAATTTCGATTATTTAGATTCGACAAGGAAAATTGGAACCCAATACGTTAGGGCTCAATTCTCTTGAGGATTCCAAACTTCGAGTATTTTGAAGATTTTTGAATAAATTGGTTTTGATACTCAAATGATATTAAGCATAACCTTTTAAACGAATAAAGTATGATGGAGCAATAATGTACATCGTGAAGTGATAATTCGTAAATTTAAATATACACTAATGTATGAAGAATAACCAAGTAAATAAGCAATACAATACATAGGGGCAATAATTTCATATCCCACATTGTACAACATTCAAAGATTAAACGAATCATTAACCAACTTCAAAGATCTACTACATGAATAATAATATTTAGATGAATTTTAAAACAAATGTTATGAAAATTAAGGTATGTAATAATATACATGTATTAATTTAAATAAGTAATGCATAGGGATTGAAAAACTTTATAAAAATAATGATCTATATAATAATATGTAAAAGTTGAAATATACAAAATATGGAGGAAGATATATATTTTTTAAAAATAATTATGTACACATATATAATAATATTACGTTTAAAAAAAACTTTTATACAAATAAAAATATATAATGAGTGAAATTAAAGAAAAATATTATAGAATAAAAATATTAAAGAATGAATATATGATATAACGAATTTACATAAAAAATGATTAATCAAAGTGATAATGAATATACAACAAGACATAATACAAAATAAATTTTACAATAATAGTATATAATAGATTTTTTTTAAAATGTATGATAAATTAAAAATAATAATTAAAAATAATAATATATCTTAAAATTATATTAAATAACTTAAAAACAATGTCAAACGGATGTTAAAATATACTATAAATAAATTTAAAATAGATACCAATCCAATTTAATTATGCTATTAAAAACTAAATTTGAATTGAAACTTAATTTAAAGTACAACAACAACAACAACAACAACAACAACAACAACAACAACAACAACAACAACAATAATAATAATAAAAGGTTTAGTTGTCGTAAAAACAATAAACATTTACAAAATTAAATGAAATACTAAAGAATAAGAATAATAAAAAAGTAATCGCATTAAAATTACAACATTCAAAGGACTAAATTTACAATCAATTCAAAACTAAGGACTAAAGTAACAATTAAGCGCACAACTTCAAGAATCCAAATCCAAAGAACAAAAACGCCACCGTTTGATCTTGGACCAAAATGAAATCAGAATAAAAAAAGCGGCACAAATTAAAGAAATTGAAGAAAATTAAATTGAAACTATATAGAACACATCGGGACTCATCGCGCAAATAAACCAATGATATGAAACACGCGGATCCTTCCCTCGGGTCGGGTCACCGCGCGGGTCAAGGGCCACCAAACGGCGCCATTTTGATGCCATTTGTATTGGCTCTGAACGGTGACGTTTTTAACTCCTGCTTTAAACTAAAATAAACCCTAACAAACCTATCATTTTTATTAAGATAAAACCTAAACTAAAATAAACTCTGCGCCGTTCTGCCGATGACTGATCGGGAAAGGCCTCCGAACCCTCGCTCATGCTCCGATTGCGATGGAGAGAACAGGGATTCGGCCTCAAGGTAACTCTCGTTCCCCCATCTCTTCCTTTTGTTCTTCGCGTACATATACAAAAAAGGGAAGAATGAATCGAAAATGAGAAAAAGGAAAAGGAAGATGAAGATGAACGCTCCGATTTACCACAAACTTTGTTTTTGCATTTTCAGTCTCCCTTTTCTCTTCTTATTGCTATATGTATACAAAAAAAGAACCACACCAAAACGAAAATAAGAAGAAAAGAACCACCTTCAAAAAAATTGATCTTTGGTTTTTGATTTCTTTCTTTGATGCCGAATGCCTCGCCCCTTACAAATTCTGTTTAATGGCTTTATAAAGCCAAAAATACAGAATAAAAATCAAAGAAAAATACATCGTCCTCTTTTCTGTTCTTTTCTTTTTTGCTATTTTTCTGTTTTTTTTCTTCCTTTTTTGTTCTTTTGTGTGTTGCGTTGTCTTCGTTTCCTTTGCAGGTACAGTGTACGGAGGCGCGTGGCTGGGGTGACGTGGCGCAGAGCGTACGGAGGCTGGTCGCGGAAGGTTTGGCTGCGGCGCCTGGTCTGTTCCAGAAACCCTAGGGTTTTTGGAAGCTGTTTAGGACTATCAGGGTTTGGGCTTATTGGGCCTGTTGATTTTGGGTTTGTAAAAACTGATGGACTGTTAATTTATTTTATTTGGTTTAATAAAATGGGCCGGGCAAATTGGCCTATTACAGTAATCACAATTATTTTCCTTGAAGCTAAGTTGTATTATAATCATAATTTGAAGATTCTCCTTAGTTGTTTAGAGCTCTTTTTAGGACTTGGGATTAATTATAGTAAGTCTGTTTTAATTGGGATTGGAATCGGGGATAATGTTTCTAACAGCCTTGCTGATGCTTTTGGGTGTTGTCTTGGCTTGTTCCCCCTTAAATATCTTGGTAGTTGGTATTCCTCTTGGAATCAGCCCGAGAAAACGGGTAGTTTGGATCAAGGCTGCAGACGATAAATTACTTGTTATGGAGTCAGCTTGGTGGGATTGCCCACTGCTTTGCTTCTCGGCTACTCCTGTTAAAGCAGTTCGGAGGGATATCTGTTGGACGCCTCCAGCTCAAATATCTTGGTAGTTGGTATTCCTCTTGAAATCAGCCCGAGAAAACGGGTAGTTTGGATCAAGGCTGCAGACGATAAATTACTTGCTATGGAGTCAGCTTGGTGGGATTGCCCACTGCTTTGCTTCTCGGCTACTCCTGTTAAAGCAGTTTGGAGGGATATCTGTTGGATGCCTCCAGCTCAAGGTTTTCTCAAGTTTAACACAGATGGAGCTGCAAGAGGGAAGCCAGGCATTGGGGATTGTGACCTTTGTGGTAATGTGTTGGACCTATTAATTGTTTGTATGAAAAATTAGCGAAAGCTTTAACACGTGTATTAATATCAAGGTGTTATTCGTCCTCACCTATTATGATGTGTAAAAGAGTTACTGACAAATAAATCTCGATGATATAATAAAGTCTAATGATTATTTACGTTTTGTACTGACGGAAACAGTTCACTAAGCACTGAGCGAAATATAGTAAGGATATCAATTTATATAAAGAATTACGAATTTTTACAGTAACTTTTTATAGAACAATCTAGGAATATAAAAGATTGTGGGAGAATAGAAATTAACTTTTGATGTATTTTTTTGGTGTGTTAGACAAATGAAATTTGACTTCTATTTATAGGAGTTCTCATGTCTTTTCATAGGAACATAACTATCTAAATGGATAGTCACATCTTTTAACAATAAACCTAATTTATTCAATAAATGTATCATTGAATAATCATGATTCATTGTTAATAATAAAGTGATATAACTTTTTGAATTTAAGAGGCATAATTCATCACTATGAAATGTGATAACTTGGTTAATAACCAAGTAATATAACTTTTAGTTATAAATTTTCATTTGCAAGTTGCAACTATTAAAACACTATATGTTTTTTAAAAATGGTCCAATAATCTTCATGAATACAGAAAAGAAAAGAGAGGCGCGTCTTATTGTTGAATTGGATTCTTGCATTGTTGTTTCATGGTGTAATAATGTTTGTTGGTAGACCTTGGAATTATTGGTGTTAGAAGATTTGTAGTACAAGAAAGAAGCTTATAAAGGAGAGAAATAGACTTGAAGCGTGATTTATTGTTTTAAGGCGTTAATCTTAACTCTAGGATACAATAAGTCTTAAAACAAAAATAATGAAAATTAAAGTTATAATTATTTAAATAAATTTGTTTAAAATGCTTAAATTCCCAACTTTTGACTTTATGCATGTGTAGATAAAGCTCAATTAGTAAACCCACTTATCTAGTAGATTAGGCACTCAACTCAATTACCTAAGTCATAAAAAACTCTCTATTTAAATTCTTTATATACGTTAACATTGCAAACTACTATTAATTGACAGATTTTTAACTCTATCAGTTGTCCTGTTTTGAATATCAGTAATGTGTTGTTCATTAACATCTTTTAGGAAGCTAACAGTATAGCTGATGTCATAGCAAAGGCTGGTATCGACAAACTTAGAGCCTCTTTTGATGGGCGTTTACCTTCAATGCGGTGCGTTTAGCTTTCTTTTTATCTCATGCTATAGTATTTAATCTCACCGCCATTACTATCTTTACGCTAACAACAGGTAAACACACAGCCCCATCCAAAGAGTCCCTTAATCTTAATCTGTTCTATGCTTGGTGGTAATGAGTTTTCTTGTGGCTGCTTGGTGGGCTTAAGAATCATTTTCTGGTTTTCTCTTAGGTTGCATACTTTAGCTTTTGCTTCTTGTTGCATTTGTCTATATGGCTTTGTTTCATCCTTTTCATTCATTGCAATGTTACTTCTTATTAATAATATGCTTTTTGGCTGAGCAGAAAAAAGAGAGTCTAATTTGGCGAATAGTCTTAAGGAGCAAATGATTAAAATTTTGTGTTTACACCTCTCCAAGTCTTGGCTTCACATTTCCTTAACCCAATTATAAGCTTATAATGGTAAAAAACAAAAAACAAAAATAAAGGTCAAATTTTGCAGTCATTTTTGAATAAGCTTATAAAGGTGAAAAACAAAATAAAGGCAAAATTTTGCAATCACATTTTGAATAAACTTATAATGGTGAAAAACAAAATAAAAGGTCAAATTTTGCAACCACATTTTGAATTTTAAGGTTGTAGCTAGTTTTGACTCTTAATTTTTTTACCTTTATGATTTAAATTTTTATCGTTAAATTCATTAATTAAATTAATTTTTTTTGTTAATATTATATAAAAATAATAAGTTAATATAACATTTTATATGTAATATTATTTTGTTCCATAAAATTTTAGAAATAAATATTTAGTTTAATAAATTTAATATATATTATTTGATTCGGAATTAAAATTTTAATATTAAAAAAGTATAAGGAATAAATAAAAATATATTGAAATATGGAAACTAAATTTGTGAGTTAATTATATCTGAATTCGATAAAAAAATCTAATTTGAAAAAAATAAAAACCTTTTTTTATCTGTATTTATTATCTGATGATTTGACCATACATTTTTCTTTGCTTTTTTTTAATAAATTTATTATTATTAGGTTTTTTTTATTGAAATAATACAGACATAGGATAACTACAAGGCAATAACAAGTGGAATTATATTGGATGTACTATTGATGTATGACCTACTTTATCGATAAATAATGATATAACATTTCATCATTAAATAAAATAAAAAATAGGGAAGACTTATAAATAAATGTTAAAATCCTGAAACTTAAACCTTAATTTTAAAATCTTAAATCTGAAAGTTATTAATATTTATTTATAATAGTTACTATCAATATTTAATTGTGTTTAAATAAAATGATTAGTATTTATTTATAAGTCCTCCATTTTTTATGTACTTTAAAAATAAATGTATCAAATATTATTTTATAATAAATAATATTAACATGTTTTTTTCATTTATTTATTTTTTTAAATTTTATGTTTCAAAATAATTTTAAATTTTATAAGGAGAAAGTTGGGAGAAAGTGACTCATCTTTTAAGCAATTGGACATAAGGCGTGGTGGCAGACTTTAAATCTTTTCTTTTTGTGGTAATTACTTGTTCTACTTTTCAATATCTTTTAAGCAATTGAGTGACCAAAATTTATTTTCAGAAGAAAAAGAAAATGGGACCTTCAGGGTACAAGATTGATATAATTAAAAACGTCTCGTTATAATTCATTTTAATTTTTGTTTCGATATAAATTTTGGTTAGTATCGATTGTATTTATATATTTCAACTCGTTTCAATTTATAGTAATGCATATTTGTATTGGTTGATAGGATTTAATAGTTTAAATTAACTTTTAAATTTTTTTTATCTTAATTTTTTATTTTGTATAATTAAATTAATTTTTCACATAAATATATACTTGAATTATATTTACATGTATATATATCATATATACAAAAAATATTTACAAAGTACTAATAAATTCTAAACCGTACCTTGAAACACAACAATAATGATATGTACCAATATCAAAGTAAAAATGGTATATCTTCGGTATGTTATTGACTACTTTGATAAGTCTAGATATTGTTATTTCTTTTTCTCTTCGGATGTTGATTTATATTAGCCTTGATTAAATTCAGAATTAAATCGAGTTTAACCTTAAATGGAGAATAAGTTCTCTAAACATTGCTTCTTCTTTTTTCACAAGATTCAAATAGAAACGCATCAAGCTCCTTACAACTTGTGAATAATAATTTAATATGTTATCATTAAATAATATAAAATAATTTAAAAATAAATACTAATAAATATTAATAACTAGTATTTATTTATAATTCTAACCATTTACACCTTTAAATATTCTCTGTTAATTCTAACCATTTACTTTAAAAAAACACATATTGCTATACAAATATATCTATATATGTTGATTATTGTCCCTTATATTCGTATTATACATACATATATATATATCTATATATTGCTGTTGCAGGTTCACATAAACACAATAAGAGAAGATTCCCTAGCCTTTCGATATCAAACATGTCATGGACCTGGAGAACAGCAGCAAGAAAACTAAGCAGAAAATGGGAGGAAAAAAAAAGAGTTGCTTGAATTTATCACCATAATTACATGAAATTAAAGCTCAAAAGGAAACCAGTTGAAGCAGAAACTGAAAACAGATATTACACACACACAGTAATAATCTCACTGCTGTAGCTTCCAGAGAAGAGCAGATTTAATGGCTTCCTCAGTTGTCAATCCATAAGGGATCTTTGCAACAATGTCCTGGAGCATAAGCCCATTAACACACGACATGCTTGCATGGTGAACTTGAAACTCCAAGTCACGAAGTGCTGACATTAACCTAGCACCTGGATAGTTCACATTCTCTGATTGAACCCTGATCATCACATCATTGTTTCCCATAACCTTGACATCAAGTTGCAGGTCACTAATCCTAGCAGTTGCAGCCGATGATGAATTGCTAGGCCTGGCTGCTGCTACTTCTTCCGACGTGGTTGTGCTTTGGTTATCCATGGCGTCAATTACATCCACTTTTACTATCTGAATGGTCCCTGATCTGACCATAAATTTTTCGGTGGTAAATATGGTAGTTTTTTTATTTTATTTTATTGAAATAGTACAGATAAAGCGTAGCTACGGAACTGAAATCCCCTGCCCGGATGAGTGCCCTTGAATAACATAATGCCACGTCTTTTTTAGTGGGATGCCACGTTTTCTTTTAATTGTAAAGTATTTTTTTCTATAAAAAATGTTTATTTTTCTCAATTCATTTTTCAGATTTTATATTAATGATAAAATAATTTAAATATTAAAAGTAAAAATTTTAATATTAAATTAGAAATAAAAAATAAATACATCATAATATTTAAATTTATACAAAATAAAAATAAAAATAGTTGAAATTTTCCCGTATCAATTTAGCACATTGAGTTTTGATAAACTGATTTTCCAATTAAATTTGAAATATTAAACTAAACAATTAATTTTTCTATTCATTACGTTTTTATTTTATATATAAATTACATAATAAATATAATAAGTATTGTATGATTAAAATTTAAATTCATTATATTAAAAAATAGATTTAGGCTCCTTTTGTTTGACTGAAAATGACTTGCCAGAAAATGAATTATAAAAAATGAATGAATTATAGAAAATGACTTACTTTTCTAAAAAATCTAATATTTTTCGGTATTTGGACGAATCTGTGTAAAATATTTTTTGTTGTTTGGCAGATTTCCTAAAAATATTTTATAAAAATTATTTTCAATTAAAAAAATATACATTTTTAAAACACGGAAAAAAGATTAGGCCAGTTTGATTTTCATATTTAAAACCCTAGACTGACCTTACCTATTTTCATGTTTATAATATGTTACTTTTTATTTGGTTTATATATTATATTATTTATTTCATATAAAATTTCAATATATTATATTATAATATAAATAAAAATATATTAAGTTGTTTATATTTAGAAATTTAATAGAAGTAAAAATATAATAGTAGTAAAATATAATTAGGTATTTTTAAAAATAAAAAATGTAACAAATTTAAAGTTTAATAATTTACAAATATAGGTAGATTTTTGTAAATTTTGAGCTTTTTATTTTGAGTTGGGTTGGGCTAGAACAACTATATATGATATTGACACCATGTATAGGCCTGACCTGAATTTAGCTAAACTCGACTTATGAACAATTTTAGGTTTAAAAAAAATCTCAACCTATAAACTTCATTTTTAAAAAAAATTATTTTTTAGATTCAATATTTTTTGCCATCAATTAAAAAATTAAAGTATATATTAATTGCAAAAAAAATTTGAATATTTTATTTTAAAGATGAGATTCATATAGTGAGCTTTGCTTTAAATCTAGAGATGTTCATGAATTGAATCAAGTTAGATTCAGGTCGAGCCTATTCATAGTGTTAATGCTATATATAGTTGTTCAAGCCTAACTTGTCTCGGGGTAAAAGTCTCAAAATTTGCTCAAATTCGCCTAAATTTTGTTTAGTCAAAATATTTTAACTCAAAGCCTCTCAAAATTTAGACGGATTTTTGAGCTTGGATGGATAGCTCAATCTTTAAAGAGGAGTATTTAAATCTAGCTTGTTTTAATTATATAATACTTATTATATTTATTATGTAATTTATATATGTAAAAAGATCAAAAATTAATTTTTTGGTTAAATATTTCAAATTTAATTGGAAAATAAAATTTTAGATATTAAATTTGTTGAGGCAATTTTCAACTATTTTTCTTTTTAATTTGTATAAATCAAAAAAATATTAAAGTGTATTTAATTTGTATTACAATTTTTATTTTTGAAAATTCTTTTAAAGCTAATATAAAATCTTAAAAATCAAGACTTTACAACTAAAAAAATGATGTGGCATTATATTATTGGAGGGTTAGGGATTGTGACAATTATCCGATAGAGGGAGGGGATTTCGGTTCATATCTACAAGGCAAGAACAAGCAGGATTAACACGTTTATTTTATTTTATTTCTTAAAATAATTATAAAATTTATTACTTTCCATCTTTTAAGCAATTGGACACATAAGATGTGGTGGCAGAATTTATTTTGTTTTTGGGGTAAATACTTCGAATTTTGGGATCAAGTTTTAAGGAGATTTAGTAAAGTTTTTAAAAGTTTTAGGAGTTTAATGAAATTGTTTTAAAAAAATGTTGGGATTTTAATTAAAAATTTTGAGAATTTTCAAAAATTTTAAGAGAAAACGAAATTTTCTAAAAAAATTGAAAAACCTAGTTAAATTTTTCCTAAAAATTTCAAGAAAACAAAATTCTGGGCAATCTGCCTCTGCTTGTTTATCTCTTTGGGGAAGGAAATTCAAGGGACCAAAAATTTATTTCCAAAAGGGACAAAATGGAAAATGGGACCTTTAGGAGACAAGATGGGTATGTGTATTAATGAAGCCAAACGTTAATTTTAGTTTTTATTTTGGTCTAAATTTTTATTGGTATTAGCTATATTGATGGAGGCTTTCCATCTACATCGGTACGTATTGATTAGTATAAAATTTTAATATTTTAATTATTTTTATTTTTAATAATTACATTTAATTAAATTATTGGACATAACTAATTATTCTAAAATTAATATTTTTATATAAAAATATTTATATGTATGTATTTAAGATATATTTACATGTATATGTCATATACAAAAATATATTTAAAATTATTAATAAATTCCAAATCGTATATACCTGTATCAAAGTAAAAACTGTACGTCCACCGGTTTGATATTTTCTACTTTAGTAAATATAAATATGATTTATTTTTCACTTGGAGTATTAATATTTATATTAATCTCAATTAAATTTGGAATCGAATCAAGTTGAGTAAATTCTCAAAAAACAAATATTAATAAAATAAAGTTCGAATCAATTAAATTTAAAATCGAATCAATTAAAAATATTTGACTACTTTTTTAGCTCCTGAAATTACAATAAAATATATATGATAATATTTTTACATATTAAATTAGTAGTTAATCTATATTAATAATGATATACTTGAGTGAGTGGGATATCAAAATCAAGTCACATCTCAACTAAATAAATAAAGAAATAATAATAATAATAATAATAATAATAATAATAATAATAATAATAATAATATAACCAATGTTGTAAATCTATTTATAATTTTTCTCAAACTTTAAATTAAAGGAAAAAACACATTTAATCGTGTTTGAATTTATGTACTCCTAGTTGTTGTAATAGTAACGATGCCATCTGAGCTAAGGCTTAATAACTTCCCCACTCATTATTGGAAAAATTAATTTAGAAAACAATATCAACAGGTATTGCGGAAGTTTAAAATTTTTCTTCAAAATTGAGCCATTATGTTATATATAACAATAAACTTAACCGAAAAACACTTGTGCTTTGTATGAGATAGTCTAAAGTCGACCTCGGCTTTCAACTGAACGACTTTCTCTGCTATTCTTGAACCATGAATTGCTTTGAGTGCGAGTTCAAAGTATATCAAACAAATCATTTAGAATGGAAAAAAATTATTAACTTTGTTAGCTCGACAAATCAACTCGAAATTGTGAATAGGGGGATGAATTGGTCTTTTAAAAAATTATGGTTGCTAAGAAAATAAATAGAGACAATAAACACGTCGATATATAATGGTTCTACCCCAAGTGCCTACTCCACTACCTTAACTTTCCACAACTGAGGATTTTCTCAAATTCACTAATTTGACAACCTTTGAGGATAATGTTTAACCTTACAAACTCTCTTAAGATTTCTACCCAAACCTTGTGACAAAACCCTTTCAAAGAGAATAACAAATAAGCAAACTAAGAACAAGCCCTTACAAGATAAGAATGTTTGCAAATTAAGCACAAATATAAGAAGAAATACTTGAGCTGAAATGAGTACAATGAAAGCTTACAAGTGTGAATAAAGGAAATTGTTGAGAATTGAAAGCACAAGATTGTTTTGATTGATCTTTAAGCTTGATAATATCTCTTGTTGATTTAGGGCCTTTGAAATATGGTGTTTATATCCTCTAATTGATTTTCAACCGTTGTGGTTGTTAGAGAAATGAAAAGAGTCGTTGGGGATGAAATAATCATCGCATTTAATTCACCTCCAACCACGAGTATCAATACTGGCTAACAAAGTATCGATATTTTTAGCATTTAATGCAAAATTCAGTGACCGTTGGAGCTAGAAATATCGATGGCAGTAAACTTTTATCAATACTATATAAAAAATGTCGATACTGGATTGATACTTAGCTGAAATGTTTGAGAAACAGAATGTCAATTTGGTACCGATCTTTGGAGGGGCATCAATATTTTAGAAACTATTGGTACTTGGCAAAAAAAAAAATCGATACTTTTTGTCTTGAAGTTATATTGACTTGTTTTAAAACAATTTAACTTTGATTGAAAAAGTCTAACTCGATTGAAACCATTTAAACTTGATTAAAAGTTTATTCAAAAAGTTTTTCTAAGATTTCAAAATAGTATGTTCAAAATTATATCTCTTAGACTTCATTTGAAATATGATTTTGTCAATTTTGTTCAACTTTAACTTTTATTGAAAAACATTTTAATTTGTATTTCAAAACATATTATCAAATAAAACTTGGTATAACAAACTTTCACTAGGAAAGTTAATTCTCTCTATTAAGCATTTTTTTTCCAAAAAATGAAATTTATTCTTTAAAATAAATTTTCACTACTTTCAAGCATAATAACGTCATATGAGAAGTATTGTAAATTGCTTAAACATAGTTCCAATTTATAGAGAATTAAATAATAATATTTTAATAGAAAATATAACTTCTACTCTACGCAGAAGAGTGAGGCGATGACACCCTTGTAAATTGCTTAATAATAAGGTTGCTGCCCCTTGCATATCATACGGTCCTATTTGGCCTTTCATGTATTTGGTCCAATTATATGTGCTTCCTGGATTTTTATTCAACACTTTTAATTTATCCAACCTAATATTTATTTTTCATTACCCAAAATATTATTTATTTAATCAATTAATTAAATTAACTAAATTAATTTATCATTTAAATAATTTTCTCAACACAGTTCTAATTCCATTAAATTCATAGCAATTTTACCGTAATAAAATCTATGAGGAAAATATATTTAATTTCCTTTATTTAGCAAATCCATAATCACTAATTAATTTAATTTCATCTTCGAACTTCGACTATTTAATTATAGTTAATTACATAATAATTGAAGAACTTAAATTGATTTCTTGGTTATCATTTATACTTAGCGAGAAAACGCATCACTACAGATTGTGATACATGCGATCTATTTCTTTTATTTCATCGTTTTCATTCATTTCATATTTTTTAGTTTTACATGCAATTCATTTTCGGTTATCTAGAGTTAGCAGAGGGACCGATTGGACATATATAATTAGGGCTCAAATAATTTGTAATTAAAATCTGATTTTTCGCCTATTAATTACAACATTATTTAGTCACGAAATCATTCCACTAAAGTATTTGTTGGAAAAATCCTGGTTTGAAAATGGTTTTCTTGCATAGGGAAAATTTAAAATTTGAAAATCGACCCGGTTTGTGATATTTATAGCAACAAATCTTAACCAAATTCATACCTGTGTTTTCGACTTAGCGAACGTTCGTTGTTCCCGGCTTTCAACCAAATGATATTCTCCGTTATTCTCGTACCACGAACCGCTTCAAGTATGTGCTCGAACCAATTGAATCGAAACAAAGAACTTAAAATTTTTTTCTCTCATTTTGGGGTGAAAACGAAAATTCTCTCTTCTTTATAGAAACCGATAGAATTGTTATTCCGAAAAAATATATGTAATAGTTGAGAATAAATTCTCTTCATTTTCATTTTCATTTTCATTTATGGAAACCTACATTCATTTCCAAATGATTTCATTTCGGAGAAAACCATAATCATTCTTGAATGTTTCCCATTTCTCTTTTCCTATTCATTTCGTTCATTTCTATCCAAACATGCAATTCATTTCTAGTTTCAACGAGCTAGCGAAGAGACCAATTGGTCATATGTAGTTGAGGCTCAAATGATTTATAATTAAGTTCCAACTTTTTGCCTATTAATTATAAACTCATTTAGTCATGAAGTCATTCCACTATAGTATCGTGACTAGGCTCTCTCCGATGACATGCCATTACGAAAGTAACTCGATCAGTGCTCATCCAATGACCTTGTCATAAGTGTGTTACCCTTATAGAATATCCTTGATCTCTTTGGGATAATATTCGTTCTCCCAATATGATCCTATTATATCTCATGGTAACTATTACATCTTCCTTCATGAAAATTCAATCACTATCAAATAGTGATCAAGTCATCCATTACAGAGACGGACAACCAGTGGTCAAGTTTATTTTTCATCAACTATGTAATGCCAATGAGAGGATATCATTTACCAATGTTTTGGGCTATGAATTCCACAGTTGTGAAAGACACTACACACTACAGAATTCGTACACCCAAAGTACTAGATTTTGGCTCCTTATCTGTTTGAACTCAGGTTTTTACTTACATCAAAGTGTACGAGTCACGTATACATAGTCCGTCATCCACTCAGGATTTAGATATATCACACTATGAACGTCACAAGTGAATTCAAATTAAATGAAGTTCAAAAATGGAAATAAATTATTTGGTCATAGTAAACTCATTGAATGTAAAAATATTAAATATATTTTCTCATAAATTTTTTTACGGTAAAATCATCATGATTTTAACGAAATTAGAATTGGGTTGATAAAATTATTTAATTGGGTGAGATATTTATTTTAGGAAATAGAAAAAAAAATACCGAGTTGGATCGAATTATAAAGTATTGGCTAAAAGTTCAAGAAGTACTTATAATTGGACCCGATATGGAAGATACCCAAAAGCCCCTCATGTTTAAAAGAGGGACGACAAACCCTAGTATAATTAAATAGAGTTGTCACCCCCTATACTCCTAGCTATATTGATCATTAGAGGTGTTCATGGGCCGGGTTCAGTCCGGGTCCAGAAAAGAATTTTGGCCCGCGTCTTAGGCCCGGGCCTAGCCCGATCCAAAATATGGGCCTGAAATTTTTTCTAGTCCTAGCCCAGGGAAAAATTCCTAAGCCCGAGCCTGGCTCAACCCGGCCCATTTTTTTAATAAACACCAAAAATTTATTTTAAAAATAAAAAAATAAAAAAGTATTTTAAAATAAAAAAAATATTTATTATATTCGGGCCGGGCCGGGACAGGCCTGGGCCAAAAAAGTGGTGCCCGAGGCCCAGTCTATTTTTTAAACAGGCCTCGTTTTTTGCCCAAACCCATATTTCGGGCTTATATTTTTACCCGAACCCTCCTATATTTCGGGCGGGCCGTCGGGCCGAGCCGCCCGGTCCATGAACACCTCTATTGATCATGGCTTAATGAGAACAATCCACTATATTTAATCCGAATACAATAAGTGATCTAGGTCCTATCACACCCTCGGTATAGCAACCTTACTTTTGTATCTAAAGACAAGATCTCTCACGTTTAAATTCATCACAAAGAACTTAGGTTGTAAAACCAAACAACAAACTGATTTTACTGTCTCAAATGCACTCTCACAAAAACATTCCTCTATGAACTGAAATGTAACACCCCAAACCCGGCCTAGACATTATGGCCGAATCTGGGAATGTTACGAAGAAGGATTTTAAAACCAATCTTAACATGTTAAAAACCTCCTTTAGTATGTTGCTAGAAAGGAGTCCATATTTTATAAAACATATCTATTTAACATATCCATTACTAAAACTATCGATAGTTTGTTTTTTCAGAAATACTTAATTCGCAGCGGAAATCTTAAGTGTCATTATACGTCAAAAACCAAGTTTGTATTTTCCAAAAAGTTTGTTTACGTGGAACTGTTATTTACAAAAAAAAATATTGGTTGTGTGTCGCAGAAAACATAATCAAAACAAAGTCAACAACAAAAACCAAAAGAAATCAAAAAGTCTAGAGAGTCTTAAAATTACAAAACTCTCAAGGAAAACCAGAAATCAAAGTAAAACCGATAATTAAGAGATAGTTTCTAAACTAGTGGTCACTGTTGAGCCTCCGTCGCACCGACCCGCCTATATCTGAGGATTACCTGAATAGAACAGACAAATAGATATGAGTTTTCAACTACTTAGTCTGTAACTTAACATATACACGCATAAACATAAACTCAGATTTCTCATTTAGCAAATTAGATACAAACATAAGTCCTTAATAGAATCAGATATTATCATAATCGAATTATCAGATACATAGAGATATGCAAAGTCCTACCCCTGTCTTCTACACACTATCTCCTATCCTCTACACACTATCTTCGACCATCCCAACAAACCATGTGGGGTATAAAACACCCATTCATCCCTACACACCACATAGTGTCTTTACGACACTTACCAGAATAGTTTGAAGCCAAACTGCTAGTATATTGATCAAATGTCGCCTCATAGATCACTTTCTCCACATATACAAATCTCACCCCATATACAAATACATCACATATACAGATATAACAAAATTAGCATGTCCCGCATGCTCATATACAAATATCGTACATGTTATTAGAAAGTAGTCAAATCATACATATCAACTTCTCAATACTCAATTGGTTTATCAGAATAATAGATCTCATGCATTAGGGTTTGTTTTGCCCTTATCGACCTTACGGAAGGCCCACAGTCAATCGGAATGATGTGTGTGACCCTAGGAAAAATTTTAGAATTTTGGGCCCACATGCTTGTGGGCCCATACGCGTGTGTGGCCCACAAGCCCATGTGGCTCACATGCCTAAATCAACCTAGGCCGTGTGACCCACACAGCCACGCACTCACCTGTCACACAGTCGTGTAGCATCGATAAACCACCTTTTTAACTTTTGTCGAACCTCGTTTTCTCGTGTTTTTGTTACACACCTGGTTCGTTTTTAATGAAAAAGCTATCTCGAGACCACCAAAACTTAGAAACAGCATTCCCATGACTAATTAGCAACCAATTTATGAATTCACCAACGTAAAATCGAATAGCGCACATAAACTTACCGTCGCTAACAACAGCTACTGTCACAATTTAGGCAATTGAAGCGAAATTCACAGGTTCACCGTCTTCTCCTACAAAAGAAAATTCATAACGATCAAGACTCCTAACTGCACACCCCTACGCCTTTTCCAAAGAAAACTCCACAATTAATTAATAGAGAACAAAAGAAAAAATAGGATACAATAAGTCACCCACCACTTACCGAACCAAACAAACGAACTACGGTGACGAAGTAGAACAATATGATTAAAGAATTATGGCAAAGTCAACAGGGAAAAGAAAGCAAATCGACAGAGCACAGAAACGAAAGAAAGAAAAACGTCAGAATAAGGGGAATTTCGGGAAAAGAAAAAAATAAGATAAATTAAAATTAAAATTATTTAATTTGAACTACACTCCTACTAAGTCTTAACTCCCCACTAACCCACTAACAACCCAACTAACTCAGAGTTTCACTTCCACTGAATCTCTATCAAGCAATCGAAGTAAAAATTAACATTTATGCTCGAATGGGGATTCGAACACGAGACGTTAGAGCAAGCTAATATCTTACCTGTAACACCTCTAACCCATATCCGTCGCCAGAACAGGGTTACAAAGTATTACCAGAATAAATAGATCAAATACAAAATTTCTTATTATTTAGCATTCATGTAAGATATTATTCATAATGTAACGCCCCAAAATTTCTAATTTCGTTATTATGAAAACATGACACAAATATCTGTCAGCTTTATTGGTTATGTGTTCTGGGAGTGTTTAGGAGGTCCCAAGTTCAAGCCTTCATTTGGGAAAATTTTGGTATTTTGAATGAATCAGGCCTTACTTTTGTTTAATAGGCTTTTATTTAATTGTTGGGTAAATTAAATTAGAATGGGCCTGCTGGTCTGGTGGTTAAATGGTGTGTTATTATGATAGAGGTCTTGTGTTTGAATCCCTATGCAGGCAAGGGTATTATTTTTTACTCAGATTTCAGGATAGAATTGTGTAATAAGGGGATTCTGAGTAGGGGATGTGTAGTGGGAATTAGGGGAGAAGATTAAGGGATTTTGGGGGTTATTGGGATTTTATTTTATTTTATTCTTATAACTGAATTTTGACTCTCTTTTCTAAAAAAAAAATTCTGTCTATTCTTCTCTCTCTCCTCTTGCTGAAATTCTCTGAGTTTTTCCATCTTTCTCTTCTTTTTCTTCTTCTTGATTTTTCCCTAATCCATTTATTTTCCTTCGTTTTCGCACGCGGTTAGTGCTTGCTTAGTTTCAGTAAGTGTTTCTCTTCGTTTCTGTTATGAATCTCTTAACGACTGAAGTGGTAATGTTTTTTCTCTGCGATTTGGGCATAGGGGGAGGCTCGAACTGGTGAATTCAGTGTTCTCATCTTAACAATAGTTAAACGGAGGGTTATCGTTGGTGGTAGGTTGGGTTTCGATTTGTTCTTCGTTGTCAATTCGTTGTCTTGATTATAGGCTTTGGAGTGCTCCGGGACTATTTTAGCATCAAAGAAAACCAGGTGTGTACCCAAAATGCAAAATAAAAAAATGGATTCCGAGAAAAGCCAAAATTGCTTGCTGTTTGGACAGCAGTAGTAGGCTAAATTTGAAAAATCACCATAAATTGTGGAAAACAAATTAGAGGATGAAAAAAAATATGGAATTAAAGCTTATTGAGTCTAGTTTCTTATAGAAGAAACGGTGTAAGTAATGTAATTGTAAATCGTGAGGCATAATAAACTTTGTGAGACAAGGTCAGATTGAATTTGGGTTCCCCTGTTCTGAGTTTGGAAAATCATCAAAAAATGGATAAAAATAATTAGGGGTTAAAATTTACATGTTTAAATTATTAATGAGTATATTTTTAATAGAAACAAATAGAAACATCATCTAAATTTTGTACTAAAAGATAATTAATTTTTAGCAAAAAAGAGACGAAGCTGTCAGACAACAGAATATGGGTAAGTTTGAAGATTTTACTGTACTTATTGGCTGAACCAAAAATTCTGAAAACTTTATGGTAGAGAGATATTTGAGTGTAGTTTCAAATACATGAAGCGGATCTTAATACGGTATTCTGTAGCTCAATATATAAATAATTTAGTAACAGTGACTCATGTAAATAACTTTGAAGGAACATATAAGTAAATAGTGAAAACATATATGAATAATTAACTAGCATGAGTTACATTAAAAATGGATCACGTCGCTAAGGCCAATTTGGGCTGAGTGGGCTACATGGGCGTGTGAGCCTATTTTTTTGAAAAGTTTTGTAAGGTTGCACGGGTCTCCCAAGTCGACTATGGACCTACTGTAGGGTCAGTAAACTTTACTTAGACTCCTATATGTTTGATCTGTCTGTCTGATTTCTATACTGAGCTTGACTTATGATATCTGAATGTATGTACTATTAATTGCATAATGACATGACATATTTTGTATGTTGCATTGCATCTGGGTGGGTTGATGATATTTGGAGGAAGTGTCTAAAAGGCTACTAAGCCTGTTATCTGGCAGCTCAGCTGCAACCTTTTGATTATGTGCCGCATTTCGGTACAACATGGTGTCTAGGGATGGGTGAGTTGATTTAATTTCGACATGGTATGTAGGGTTGGACGGAGATGGTATGTAGAGGTTGGTGGGTAGGATTCTTATTTACTATATCTGCATTCTGTATCTGATATGGGCCAAGGCCCTAATGTATTTCTGCGACTGTATCTGAATGGGCTAAGACCCAAACTGATTATGTGATGGGCACAGGCACCAGACTGTGTCTAATTGAATTATGTTGATTATTTGTATACATGTTTTCTATGGGGATTATACACTGAGTTTGTAAAAACTCACCTTTTCTCTATTTAATCTGTATAGGTAATCCCCAGACTTGATGGGTCAGTGCAGCGGAGGACTTGATGGTGGCCACATGTAAATTTTAGACTATTTTCCGTTAATGCCTAGAATTTATTACTTATTTGGGGTTTTTGATGTATCTTCTTGACTATGAACTGGTTGGCTTTAAATTTGAGACTTTATATTGTTTTTTTATGGATTTTTTTAAAATTGAAACTCCACTAAAGACATACTTTTTAAAAAAAACTAAGGTTTTTCGTAAATATAAATGATTTTCCCGAAATTAATTGGTTACAAAAGCTTCCGCTAAGAGACAAGTTTTAAAGCAAAGTAACTAGTTTTTTTTAATTAAATAAAAGCTAACTTATTATAACGATTTTTAAACTCGACAACCTTGTCTTTAAATCCCTTTCCATGTGACATCGTCTGATTCGGCCATAACGTCTAGGCCGGGTTTGGGGTGTTACATTTAGTGGTACTAGAGACAAGTTGTAAAACTCGGCTGTGGATTTAGGTTTTAAAACTTGGTTTTAAAGAGATGATTTTTTAAATGGTTTGAAATATTTTTGACTGAGTATGTGGTACACTGAGTCTCTGGCGCCGATTCTGTAAGTGTTCTAAAATCTCTGGTAAATTCTTAAAAATATGAGTAGCATATTCTGAAACTACTATAGGTAGTACACTGTATTGAGAACACTGTAGATAGTGTGTACTAAAAATAGTAGCGAAAATGAAAACTGTAGTAAGACTGCGATTCGTGATAACAAACTCTAAACTTCTAATACTGTTTTGTATAAAATATCTACTAATAGATATCGAAACTGTAACTGATTCATAAAAATGTTAACACAGATAAGCTACGAATTCTACGATGAATGCACGAGGTATCCACAGATGGGGTACTAGAGGTCGATGTAAAGGCCGTAGAGGGGCTCGAGCTGAGTCCTCATCGTTAGGCAGCATGCCGAATCTGTATACGAACGAGATGTTGATTTCACCTACTATAGAGACTGGGTCTCATGATCGCATGGCCGGGGATGACGCCTTGTCTCAAGTTATGCTGAGGATATTAGAGAGGGTCGCTTAGCCCAACACTAGATCTGGGGGCCGAGGGTCGGTTACGGAACGACTTCTGTTTAATGAGGTTGAGTTATTCAGGGGTGTCACTGGAGTCGCCCCTAGCGTGGCCGAGTACTAGATGAAGGCCACGAAAAGAATCATGGACGATCTGAACTTTACCCCTGAATAGAAATTGAAAGTGGTTGTTTCTTTACTTCGCGATGAAGCATACCAATAGTGGCTGACCGTTAAGGAGGGCACTCAGCCCAAACGACTGACTTGGGACTTTTATAAGTCTACTTTTCAAGGTAAATATGTGGGGGCAAGCTACATTGATGCTAGAAGAAGTGGGTTTCTGAATCTCACGCAAAGGGATCGTTCAGTGGTTGAGTATGATGTCGAGTTTCTGAGATTGAGCCGCTATGCGCGAGGCATAGTGGTGACTGTATATGAGCGTTGTGTCCACTTCTAGCATGGACTCAGGGATAGTTTGAGAGTTCTGATAGCTCTGCAGAGGGAGCATGACTTTTCAGTACTGGTAGAGAAGGCGAAGATCGCCGAGGAGGTAAAGCTCGCTGAGTACTAAAACTGGGATAAAGAAAGAGGAAAGAATAAGAGGGATTTGGAGCCTTTAACTTCTGCAGTGAGGCATAAGAAAAAGGTCAGATCTAGTGGGCTGGTTAGAGTTGGGGCTCTTGTTACACCTACTGGGATCATGCTTTGTGGGTATTATGGAAGACGCTATCCGGACGAATGTTGGAAGATGACTGAGGCTTGTTTAAGATGTGGGTCTACTAAACACTGTGTTTCAGATTGTCTGCTGAGGGCCGATTAGGTATAAGTTGTTGGTTCTGGTACTACACAGCCACCGAGGGTAGTTCAGCAGCCCCCTAGGGGCCGTGGTTAGGCTAGGGGTGGTAATGGTATGGGTCATGGGCAGAGAACACCGAACAGAGGTGTTGGACTAGATGAGGCGAGACAGTCGGCCCAAGTTTATGCTATTCGTCACCTAGAGGATAGAGATGCTACGGATTTCATCACGGGTACGTTTTTTTATGTACCTTACACTACGTTGATAGATATAAGATCTACGCATTCCTATGTTGCCTGTTCTCTTTCCAAAAAGCTAGGGATTCTGTTTGAGAGTACTTCTAGTAAGGTGGTTGTGTTGAGCCCATTGGGGCAATCTATTAGAGTTAGCAAATTGTACAGGGATATTCCTTTAGAGGTTCAAGGGACGGTATTTCTGGCTAATTTGATGGAGCTTGTATTTAGGGAGTTCGATATGATATTGGGGATGGACTGATTGGTCAAGCATCGTGTCAGTTTAGACTGTATGACTAAAAGGGTCGTATTGAGAACTGAAGGGGGAATAAAGTAGTTGTGATTGAGAAACGTCAGAATTACTTGGCTAATGTGATCTCTGCATTGGTAGCTGAGAAACTGGTTCTTAAGGGATGTGAGGTGTATTTGGCCTACGTAAGTGTTTTCTCTTTTGGGAACTCTACTGTTAAGGACATCAAAACTGTGAGGGATTTTTCGGACATCTTTCCTAAGGAGCTACTGGGTTTACCTTCGAATCAAGAAGTGGAGTTTGGGATTGAACTTCTCCCTGGTATAGCTCCAGTGTCTATCACTCCCTATCGAATGGTACCAAAAGAGTTTACAGAGCTCAAGGCACAAATTCAGGAGTTATTGGATCGTGGGTTCATCTACCCTAGTGTGTCCCCGTGGGGAGCACCGGTACTGTTTGTTAAGAAAAAGGATAGATCCATGAGGATGTGCATCGACTATCGACAACTAAATAAGTTGACTATTAAGAACAAGTATCCATTTCTAAGGATTAATGATTTGTTTGACCAGTTTCGAGGGGCGTTTGTGTTCTCTAAAATTGACTTGCGTTCTGGGTATCATCAGTTGAGGTTTAAGGAGGATGATGTGCATAAGATGGCATTTAGAACTCGTTATGGTCACTATGAATTCCTAATGATTCCATTTGGACTGACTAATGTACCGGCAGCTTTCATAGATCTGATGAATTGAGTGTTTTAGCCCTACCTAGATCAGTTGGTAGTGGTGTTCATCGATAACATATTGGTTTATTTGAGGACTGAGGATGAGCATGACGAGCACCATAGGATTGTTCCTCAGATTTTTAGGGAAAAACAACTCTATGCTAAGTTCAGCAAGTGCGAGTTCTGGTTACGTGAAGTAACATTTCTGGGTCATGTAGTGTCTGCTGAGGGGATTCGAGTCGATCCTTGAAAAATTAAGGCTGTATTGGACTGGAAGTAGCCTAAGAATGTATCTGATATCCGTAGCTTTTTGGGGATTGCAGGTTATTACCGACGACTTGTGGAAGGATTTTCACTAATTGCATCCTCTTGACTAAGCTGTTACATACAGGTGTACCATTTGACTGGACTAATGGCAGCAAGAGAGCTTTGAGAAGCTTAAGACTGTACTGACTGAGGCTCCTATTTTGGTACAGCCTGAACCTAGAAAGGAGTTCACGGTTTATAGTGATGCATCACATGTAGGTTTGGGATGTGTGTTAATGCAGGATGGTAAGGTGGTTGCATATGCGTCTCATCAGCTTAAAACATATGAGGCGAACTATCCGATGCACGATTTAGAGTTTGTCGCCATAGTCTTTGCATTAAAAATCTAGAGGCATTATCTGTACGGTGAGAAGTGTATTATCTACACTTATCATAAGAGCCTCAAGTATCTCCTCACTCAGAAAGGGTTAAATCTTAGGCAGCGTAGATAGGTTGAGCTGTTTAAGGATTATGATTGTACCATTGAATACCATCCCGGCAAGGCCAATGTAGTGGCCGATGCGTTGAGCCGTAGGGCTATGACTGATCTGAGAGCGATGTTCACTCGACTTAGCCTATTCGACGATGGAAGTCTATTTGCAAAACTGTAGGTTAAACTGACATGGATTGAAAAGATTCAAGGTAAACAGTTGGGGGATAAACCTCTCAGCTTACGTTTTCGTCAGGTTGAGAATGGTGGCACTACTGATTTTTGGATAAATAGTGATGGGGTACTTTGTTTCCGCGATCGGATTTATGTACCGAATGATGAGGATTTAAGATAGTCGATTTTGAGAGAGGCGCATGGTAGTCCCTATACTATGCATCACGGCGGGAACAAGATGTACTAAGATTTTTGAGAATTGTACTGGTGGCTAGGGTTGAAGCGTGAGGTTACTGTTGCTCACTGTTTGACTTGTCAGCAGGTTAAGGCTAAGCATCAGTTACCTTTAAGTTTGCTGCAGCTGGTTAAGATACCGTTATAGAAATGGGAGCAAGTAACGATGGAATTTGTTAGTGGGTTACCTCTAACACCCACTAAGAAGGGTTCTGTCTGGGTCATCGTGGATCGATTCACCAAGTCTGCTTACTTCATCCCGGTAAGGATAGACTTTTCTCTTCAGAAATTAACTAAGCTCTACATATCGAAAATAGTGAGACTGCATGGGGTACCTGTCTCTATCATTTCCGTCAGGATCCTCGTTTCATGTCTCGATTCTGGAAGAAGATTCATGAGGCTCTGGGTTCAAGAGTAGACTTCAGTACTGCTTTTCATCCTCAGATAGATGGTTAGTCGGAGAGGGTAATTCAGATACTGGAGGACATGTTGAGGAGCTGTGTTATTGATTTTCGAGGCAGTTGGGAGGAGTACTTCCCGTTAGCTGAGTTTCCCTACAATAATAGTTTCCATTCTTGCATCTAGATGGCACATTACGAGGTATTGTACGGTCGTAAGTGTCGCACTCCTTTATGTTGGACTGAGTTGGGCGAACGATGTGTTCTGGGTCCTGAGTTGGTCTCTGAGACAGATGATAAGGTTGGATTGATTCAGGATTATTTGAAAGCGGATTCTGATAGGCAGAAATTGTATGCGAATTTGAAGAGGGGTGAGATCGAGTATTCTGTGAGGGACTTAATTTTTCCCAAGGTCTCACTATGGAAAAAGGTTTTGAGGTTCGGTCATAAGGGCAAGCTGAGCCCTCGGTTTATTGGACGCTACCGCATTATGAAACGTATGGGACTTGTCGCTTATCAGTTGATGTTACCTCTGGAGTTAGACCACATTTATGATGTTTTTCATGTCTCGATGTTGAGGCACTAACGCTCTGATCCCACGCATGTTGTTTCTACTGAGGAGATTTAGGTTAGGCCAGACTTGACCTTCGAGGAGGAGCCGGTTTAGATTCTAGAGTGTGACGTAAAAGTTCTTCGAAAAAATTCTTTTCCCTTAGTGAAGGTTTTGTGGCGTAATCAAAGCACTGAAGAGGCAGCGTGGGAGCCTGAGGATGCGATGCGTCAGTAATATCCTCATCTATTTTGATCAGGTAAAATTTTGAGGACGAAATTTTCTTTTAGGGGGGTAGAGTTGTAACTCCCCAAAATTTTTAATTTCGTTATTGTGAAAATATGACACAAATATCTGTTAGCTTTAGTGGTTATGTGTTCTGGGAGTGTTTGGGAGGTCCCAAGTTCAAGCCTTCCCCTGGGCAAATTTTGGTATTTTGAATGAATTAAGCCTTACTCTTATTTAGTAGGTTTTTTTTATTGTTGGGTCAATTACATTAGAATGGGCCTGCTGGTCTGGTGGTTAAATGGTGTGTTATTATGGTGGAGGTCTTGTGTTCGAATCCCTATGCATGCAAGGGTATTATTTTTTACTCAGATTTCGGGATAGAGTTGTGTAATTGAGGGATTCTGAGTAGTGGATTTGTAGTGGGAATTAGGGGAGAAGATTAAGGGATTTTGAGTGTTATCGGGATTTTATTTTATTTTTTCCCATAGTAGAATTTTGACTCTTTTTTCCAAAAAAAATTATGCCGTCTATTCTTCCCCCTCTTCTCTTGCCAAAATTCTCAGAGTTTTTCCATCTTTCTCTTCTTTTTCTTCTTCTTGATTTTTCCCTAATCCATTTATTTTCCTTCGTTTTCGCACGCAGTTAGTTTTCTCTTAGTTTCGGTAAGTGTTTCTCTTCGTTTCTGTCATGAATCTCTTAACGACTGAAGCGATAATGTTTTTTCTCTGCGATTTGGGCGTAGGGGGAGGCTCGGATTGGTGAATTTAGTGTTCTCGCCTTAACAATAGCTAAACGGAGGGTTGCCGTTGGTGGTAAGTTGGGTTTCGGTTCGTTCTTGGTTGTCAATTCACTTGTAAATATATTAAATTGATGTTGAGTGTCTTGATTATAAGCTTTGGAGTGCTCGGAGACTATTTTAACATCAAATAAAACTAGGTGTGTACCCGAAACGCAAAATAAAAAAAAAGATTCGGAGAAAAGCCAAAATTGCTTGATGTTTGGACAGCAGCAGTAGGCTAAATTTGAAAAATTGCCATAAATTGTGGAAATCGAATTAGAGGATGACCAAAATATGAAATTAAAGCTTATTGAGCCTAGTTTCTCATAGAAAAAACGATTTCAGTAATGGAATTGTAAATTATGAGGTATAATAAACTTTGTGAGACAAGGTGAGATTGAATTTGGGTTCCCCTATTCTGACTTTGGAAAATCATCAAAATGTGGATAAAAATAATTAGGGGTTAAAATTTACATGTTTAAATTCTTAATAAGTCTATTTTTAATATAAACAAATGGAAATATCATCCAAATTTTGTACTAAGAGATAATTAATTTTTAGCAAAGAGGGGACGAAGCTGTCAGGCAGCAGAACAGAGGAAAGTTTGAAGATTTTACTATACTTATTGGCTAAACCAAAAATTCTAAAAATTTTATGGTGAAAAGGTATTTGAGTGTAGTTTCAAAGACATCAAGCAGATCTTAATTCATAATTCTGTAGCTCAATATATAAATAATTTAGTAACAATGACTCAAGTAGACAACTTTGAAGGAACATATAAGTAATTAGTGAAAAATATATTAATAATTAACTAGCACGGGTTACATTAAAATTGGATCACGTGGCCAAGGCCCATTTAGGCTGAGTGGGCCACATGGGCGTGTGAGCCCATTTTTTTGAAAAGTTCTGTAAGGTTGCACGGGTCGCCCAAGTCGATTCTGGACCTACTGTAGGGTCCGTATGCTTTTCTTAGACCCCTGTATGTGTGATTTGTCTGTCTGATTTCTATACCAAGCATGACTTACGATATTTGAATGTATGTACTATTAATTGCATAATGGCATGACATATTTTGCATTTTGCATTGCATCGGGGTGGGATGATGATATTTGGAGGAAGTATCTGAAAGGCTATTAAGCCTATTATCTGGTAGCTCAGCTGTAACCTTCTGATTATGTGCCGCATTTCGGTACAGCATGGTTAGGGATGGGTGGGTTGATTATGTGCATGGTATCTGGCAGCTCAACTGTAACCTTCTGATTATGTGTAGGGTTTGAAGGAGATGGTGTGTAGAGGCTGGTGGGTTGATTTATATTCTGTATCTAATATGGGCCAATGCCCTAATGTATTTCTGAGACTGTATCTGAATGGGCTAAGGCCCAAACTGATTATGTGATTGTCACAGGCCCCAGACTGTATCTAATTGAATTCTTATCTGTATGCATGTTTTTTGTGGGGATTACATACTGAGTTTGCGAAAACTAACCCTTTCTTTGTTTAATCTATACAGGTAATCCCCAGACTTGACGGGTCGGCGTAGCGGAGGACTCGATGGTGGCCACACGTAAATTTTAGACTATTTTCTGTTAATGCCTAGAATTTATTACTTATTTGGGGTTTTTGATTTATCTTCTTGACTATGGACTGTTTGGCTTTAAATTTGGGACATTATATTATCTTTTATGGATTTTTTTTAAAACTGCAACTCCTCCAAACACGTTTTTTTAAAAAGAAACTAATGTTTTTCGTAAATAGAAACGGTTTTCCCTAAATTAATTGGTTACAAAAGCTTCCGCTAAGAGACAAGTTTTAAAGCAAACCAACTAGTTTTTTTTCGAATTAAATAAAAGCTAACTCACTGTAACAGTTTTTAAGCACGACAATCTTGTCTTCAAATCCTTTTCCATGTGACATCGACAGATTCGGCCATAACGTCTAGGCTGGGTTTTGGGTGTTACACAGAAAGTCTCTTATATGAGCCATCGAGGCCCAAAACATACATTAGAAACAAGTCAGAACTAAACTGGGTACTCAGAGAATTTTTTACAAAATCTCAAAATTTTTCCAAGGTGCAGAGGACACACGCCCATATGGTCAAGCCGTGTGGGCATTCAAAATAAGGTACACAGTCGTGTCACAGCCCGTGTCTGTACCCGTGCAACTCTCTGACTTGGGTCACACGGCTAACTCACATGCCCATGTGCTAGGCCATGTGAACATGAAAATTTGCATTTAAATAGGTGCAGGGATAAAACTCACATGCCCATATGCCAGGCCGTGTGATAAATTCTGAGCATTCTGTTTTGAAATTTTAAAGATGCAGGGGATACATGGCCAAGTCACATGCCCATGTGCTAGGCCGTGTGTCTGAGACACATGCCCGTGTCTCTGCCCGTGAGGGCAAAATAAGGCTATTTCCAAGCTTTATTTCTCACCCAATTTGTATTTCTCCTACATCAACACTTTAACACTTTCAAAAGCTAATATAATACATTCAAATCAAGCCAAAACTAAGTCTTATACATGACTTATCAAAACAATCATACATACATATAGGCATATTTTACAAAATTTATGCTATCTCAAACTACTCATCAACATGCCTATATGATTTCCATCATTTATCCATTTCAAACACACCTCAACATATTAAAGCCACTTTTTACATATCAAAACATACTAATTACAAGCCATACCAATGGCTAATTTCAACCAAACACATACATGCCATTCTTGACTACTTTTAGCCTATACATGCCATTATAACCTAAAATTTAATTTACTATTTATACCAAAATGAGTTGATGGATAGTGTGAGATATCTCTCCTAAGCTTCCAACCCAACGAGCTTCAAAATTACTATAAAAAAGAGAAATAAAATATAGTAAGCATTTAATGCTTAGTAAGTTCATATAACAAGAAATTAACTTACCATTTAATTCACATTTAAGATAAGTAAATAAACATGCTCAAGCCAATTTGGCCATTTGCCTAAACACATATCCTCATCAAGCATGTTAGTCTTGTAATTCACATGAATATCAAGAAACATGTATAAGCTCATTAATAATAAATTTCCACATACATATATTTATCACATTAACTGCCCATGGACATGCACTTAGCATATCTTGTATTTCAAGTATATATTCGTAACAATTCGTCTCAATTTCATAATTTATCATTTTAGAACTTTGCTCGTTGAATCATTTATAATATCGATGGTGTTGACACATTTTTTTTGTGAAAACGTGGTAGACTTGGATTTTGAAAATGAAAAACGAATATGGGAGTCCCACCAATCTTTTTTGATGAGGTGTGATCGGGTCACCTCGAAAAGTGGTTGTTTTTAATAAACGATTTAATTTTATTAAAACAATGATTTTGGTCTACGAAATTCAGAAAAACGGGTTTGGGAGTCGGTTACGTTCGAGGAAGGATTAGCACCCTCGTAACGCCCAAAATTGGTACCTAGTTGATTAATTAATGTCTTAGTGTCGAAGATTGAAAATTTTAAACAGTTTTTTTAAAATGATCCTTTGCTAAGATACCGAGAATTTTCGAGAAAAGGGGTATATTTCATGTTAATCGAGAGAGAGAATAATATCCCGTAAGTTAGGACACAATGTTTTGAATTCCTGATACGAGAACAAATACCAAAACTTATTTATTTGAAAGACATTCGATTATCTCGGGTTTAGAAAATAAATCATGTCTCGTAAGTTGGAACGTGATCTTTTGTTAAATCCCGAGATCGTAAAAATTTTCTTGAAAAAGATTCATATATTTAGATTTATCGAGAAAGTCGAAACCCCATAAGTTAGGGTATGACCTTTCAAATCTCAATATACGAAATGCCATTTATTTAGAATAAATGAAACACAATGTCGTGATAAAAAGAATGTGGAAACAAATTACATTGTTGATATCTATAGCAAAACAATAATGAATACGATGGTGTAAAAAGAATACGAGCAACAACAACGAAAATAAGATAAATAAAAAGGACAAATTAATAACATACAAAATAACATGTATATAAGCAAGTAAAATTAAAACGTTCTTTCAAAATGAAAATGAAAATATAAATAAATAATAAATAAACAAAATGAATAAAATTATAAAAATTATAAAAATGTAAAAAGACATATATGTTTGTATGTACATAAAATTATAAAAATACGAAGAATATTAGTATGTATATATATTTTAAAATTATGAAATATAAAAATATATGTAAGTATGTATATATACATATATATGTATATAATTAAGAATTATGAAATATAAAAAATATATAAAAGTATGTGTATATACATGTTTATAAAAATTAGAAATACGTACGTATGTATATATCATAAAAATGTAAGCATATATATATATATATATTTTGAAGTTATAAAATGTAAAAGACATATATATGTATGTATATGTATGAGTTATAAAATATATATATGTATATGTATATATATTATAAAAACGTACGTATGTACATATGAATTTTAAAATTATAAAACATAAAGGATGTATATGTATGTACGTACGAATTGTAAAATATGTGCATGTATTTATATATATTATAAAAGATACATATATATATATAATAAAACTTGGAATGAAAAGGTATACATAAGTACCTGGTAATAATAATAATACAATATTAGTGATATTATATAGTAATAACAGTATTAAAATAATTAATTTAGTAATAGAATAATTAAAATAACAAACGGAGGATTAAAATGAAACTAGACAAAATTTTAGGGCAAATTAGTAACAAATAGGATAAAAAGGACCAAAATGATATGCGTGACAACTAACGAGGCCCAAATAGGAATAAAACACAAATCCGCACACGCGTCATTCACTGGGGGGTCAGCATAGGAAGGACTAAATTGAAAGAGAATTAAAATAATGTGGTAAAATAGAAAAACAAAAAAAAGGCAGAATCGAAAACCACGAAATAAGCGAAAGGACTCACCGAGCAAATATCCCATTAGCAAGGAAACACGCGGATCTGATCTCTGGGTCGGGTCACACACGGGTCGTCCTTCTAAACAGTGTCGTTTTGGCGCCTGGAGCTATGGCCCAAAATGGCACCATTTTATACACCTATATAAATCCAACTTTTTAAAAAAAAATTCATTTTCTACCCTCCCCTTAAAAAAAACTAAAATCTCTCTCTCAAAAAACCTCTCCCCCCAGTCCTGGCTCCGACCAGTGGTCACCGTGCTGAACTCCGGTCGCCGGCGTCGGTGTCGCCGCACATGGTGGCCGGCGAAGGTAAAAAAGAGTATTTTTAGATCTCGACCCCTTTTAGCCCAAAAACGGCCTCAAAACGCCCAAAAAACGAAAGAAATAGGACCATTAGCCTTCTCAACGACTGGTTTTGGTACCGGAGAAAGAGCCTCCGCCGACAAAGACGCGTATCGACTCCGGTAGGTTTTTTTTCCCCTTTTTTTTATATTTTCGTATATGTAAAAAAAGTAAAATAAATATAAATAGGAGTTTATAACCTAAATAAGTACCTAAAAATATATCACCTTGAAAGTTTTGTATTTTTATTTCATGTTTTTTTGAAAAAAAGGGGCCTTTACAAGCATTAAATCTCGGCTTTTATAGCCGAAATATACATGATTTATTTTCTTTTTTCTTGTTTCTATTTGCATGTTTTTCTCTATTTTGCAGGTGTTGAGCAGTGGAGTTGGGGGCGATGTGACCGTGGCGGTGTTGAAGAGGGCAGGTGGCTGTGCGGCAACAGGCGTCAGAAGGGCTAGGGGTCAGAAGGCCACACTTAGGGTTGCTGCTGCTTTTTCTTTTTCTTTTCTAAAAATGGGCTAGGGTAGTTGGGTGTATTGGGCTTAGTTTAGTTGGGTTTGGTCCTATTCGGCTCGGGCATAAAATTGGGCTTGTACAGTTGCCCTTCTTAGGTCGTTGTCGTGTAACGAGAACAAAGCAAAGATTAAGAAAGACCAATTTTCCCAGTCTCGCCGAGCCTTGACTTATTTTGATGCTTCTCTTTTCAAGTAGCTTTATTCCAGTCCACTGTGGCTTGTTGCGTCGATCCACTCCAGTGCACTTCAAAGATATAGGATTCATCATTTTAATTTTCTTTACTGCAACTTCAGGGGTACAGGATTCATCGTTTTAACCCGATCCACTACAACTTCAGGGATCAGTAGCTTCAGTCTGTTCCATTGCAACTTCAGGGAGATAAGACTTGTATTCTTCAGTCTGCTCCACTGTAACTTCAGAAAAATATGACTTGTAGCTTCAATCCACTCTGCTGCAACTTCAGATATGACTTGTAGCTTCAATCTACTCTGCTGCAACTGCTCTACTACAACTTCAGAGAGATAAGATTTGTGGCTTTAATCTGCTCCACTGCAACTTCAGGGAGATAAGATTTTTAGCCTGTCTTCAATCAGAAACCAAATTCGTTGTCTTCAGTCTTTAATGCCAGGGAGATAAGATTCACTGTCTTCAGCTTTAATCTGTTCCACTGTAACGCCAAGGAGACAGGATTCACTACTTTCAGTTTTAATCCGCTCCACTTCAGATTTAATCTATTCCATTACAATGTCAGGGAAACAAGATTCGCTACCTTTAGCCTTAATCTGTTCCACTGCAAAACCAGGGAAATAAGATTCGGTTCTTTGATATGCTCTACTACTTCTTAGGGAGACAGGATCTGTAATCTTCAACCTACTCCACTTCTACTTAGGGAGATAGGACTGGTGGCTTAAATCTGCTTCCCTACTATCTTGGGAAGATAAGATTCACCGTCTTTGATCTGCTCCACTGCTGTTTAGGGAGATAGGATCTACAATCTTCAACCTACTCCATTGCTACTCAAGAAGATAAGGCAAGTGTTTTCGATCTGCTTCACTGCCAGTATAGGAAGATAAGATCTACAATCTTCAACCTACTCCACTACTGCTCAGAGAGATAGGACTGGTGGCTTAAATCTGCTTCCCTACTACCTTGGGAAGATAAGATTCACCGTCTTTGATCTGCTCCACTACTGCTTAGGGAGACAGGATCTACAAATCTTCAACCTACTCCACTGCTGCTCAGGGAGATAGGACTGGTGGCTTAAATCTGCTTCCCTACTACCTTGGGAAGATAAGATCCGCCGTCTTTGATCTGCTCCACTACTGCTTAGAAAGACAGGATCTGCAATCTTCAACCTACTCTACTGCTGCTTAGGGAGATAGGATTGGTGGCTTAAATCTGCTGCCCTACTACCTTGGGAAAATAAGATTCGCTGTCTTTGATCTGCTCCACTACTGCTTAGGGAGACAGGATCTAGAATCTTCAACTTACTCCACCACTGCTCAGGGAGATAGGACTGGTGCTTTCGATCTACTTCATTGCCAGTACAGGAGGACAAGATCTACAATCTTCAACCTACTCCACTACTGCTCAGGGAGATAGGATCTGTAGTTTCACCGATTTGTTCACTAGGGAACATGACCTGTAAGAATCCATTTTATGGACCTATTTATGCCTAGTGTTTTAATATATTATGATCGTAAGGAATCAAAATCTCCTAACTAAATGTGCATGTATGAATGCAAAATGTCATGAAAATGATCCCTCAATGTTTGAGTTGTTATTGCTCTTTGTTCAATAAGGCTTTATTGCCAACACGTCAGAATGCTATCTTTTTCGGTTGGTAATGCTCATATCTTAACCGGATTGCCCCCACTCTAATCTTCAAAGTCTGATCCACTGTAATTTTTAAAGTTCAATCAACTGCAATTTTGGGATGTAAAATTAAAACCATCTTCCTCCCACTGAGTATAAAATCTGGCTCTTTCCCAATCCTCTCCCACTGCAATTCAGGGATACAGGATCTGAATCTCCTTGGTCTCCTACACCATTCCCAGGGTGTCATACCAAATATTTATGCACAATTGTAAAATTCTCTTCTCCGAGAAAACCTCTTCTTATCACTTAGTGATCATTGCTTGTTTGTTCATTGAAGCTTTGTCACCAACACGACATCTTGTCATTTTGTTCAATTAATTGTTTGGACAACAAAATCCCAAAGCATAGTCTTAACTTAGACTCTTTCTTCTTAGATATTTCAACCTTTAAAATTGGTGTGTTCTAAACAATTGTCATGTTTTAGGTTCCTATATTATTTAGAAACTTATAGAGTAATATGCAAAACTTCCATTGTGAGAGTATTATTAGTCCATTAATCATTATTCCAATGCAACATGCTTACAAAAGATCATAACGATGGATAAAATAGGATTGATTTGGGAGCATGACTCGAAATGGATAAATTATCAAAGAGAGTAAGAATAACAAAGGAATTGATTGAGAACACATATCTTGAAAGAGAATGAAGTATTCCAAGAACGGCAAATTCAATATAAATAGTATGAAGACTAGGTGCCCCAAATATCGCATCTTGAACTTCTCTGTACAAAATTTTCTGAAGACCATTCTGAGTTTGACATGTGTTTAGGAGATCTACAATACTTTGTCAATGCCTCAAGATGTGATCTACTCTTTCCTGTCGATTTAGGTATAGCAAGATCACCACATGCCCTAATATGATCAAAATTTGAGCTGCTCTGATCACTTCATGTCCCATTCTGACCAAAATTTGATCCGCTCTTTTCAGGTTTTCAACTCAAATCCCATTTGGTCTCAAGGCGCCCTTTTGCAGGTTTTCACCCTGGCCTCTTATTTTCTGTTTATTTTTTCTTTTCTTTTCTTCTTCTTCTTTTTTGAAATATATTTTTTATTGAATCTAAACCCATAGGATTAGGCATGTCCTTGTTATCCCTTCTGATCAAAATCAACGTTTTTCCAGATAAGGCCTTCCACATAAGGTCTTTCCCAGTTTGGCATCCACTTTCTTATGAAGTTCTTTTTTGTATGGGAAGGATCTTCTTCAATACTAGGTCCCTCTCATGGAATCCTCTAGGGCGAACTCTTTTTTTGTTTCTTTTTTTTTTGTGAGCTTGCATCATTTGCTTTTGGCACATTTGACCATGATGGATAACTTTAAATATTCCTCTTCAATCGGGATTGGATCCAAAAACTCAAATAGAATAAAATCTCGACCTCAATGGGTGAAACCGCGATAAGCAAAAGAGAAAGGCGTTGCCCCGGCAGAGGTTTTGTTTTACCCCGTCTTTTTTTTGGGCGATATGGCGTTAATCTTGAACAGACTGCAAACTTTTGATATTGTGCTGTTGTTAAAAATTAGTGCATTGTCGAATATGATCCTTTTTGGCATTCCATACCGACGTATGATTTTTTTCAACAATTTGCTAGCTATCGACTTTGTGATATTGGCATATGAAGCGGCTTCTACCCACGAAGATAACCGCCATAATCTTTTGGTGAGATCGACTTAATGACCTTCATGCCCCACATAGGGAGAACTCATGGATTCCATTAATTCTTTGTAGGGTAGGATCTAATTTCTATCCTTAATAAGTTCGGAGATAGGCTATAATCTATGTCATCTTCAAAGTCCTAGGATCTCTCTAAACACATGTCTCGCTCAAAAAGAGATTCTGAGTCTATAGCAGTGTCATTCATGTCATTGATATCTAGGGACCTATGGTAGGTATATAAAGAATATATGAACTTATGAGTAATTATTTGTTCAGTATGATTATGAATGAATGAATGAATGATTTGGAAGAAAATCTAAAAGAATGAAAGAATAATAAAATAATTATTCATAAAGAATGAAAGAATATTGGCTCAAAAATGATCGCAAAGATATATTTCATAATGACGTTCAGACATGATCCTATTTCACGAAAGAGTTCTTATTGCCTCTAGGCTAAAAGCAACAAGTGTGTTCTGAATATTACTCTGAGTAAGCTCTAAATACTACAGGGGTCTCTTCTACACTCTAATTATTTAGAACACTCCCAGGTTTATAAGGGCGAATATCTAATAAGGTCCCTTCTTCAGTTGTTTCTTCGTATACGACATTTTAAATGTTTCTCCAACATTTCGCATTCACCCCAATTATCAATATGATGGGGCAGCAGATTTTCTGTACTGAGTGAATCATTGAATTTGACAATGCCCACACTGATGAGGCTTTCAACCACTTTTTTAAAGGCAGTACAATTTTCTATGGAATGCCCCGTAATTCTTACATGATAGTCACATTGCGCATTCGTGTCGTACCATTTGGGGTACTGAGGTTGTAAAGGCTTCAAGTAGAAAGGGGAAACAACATGTGCGTCAAATAAACTCTGATACAGCTCCTGGTATGACATTGGGATTGGCACAAATTTGGGCTTCTCAATGTTTTGCTTTGTGCCAGATTATTGTCTCGGGGGATCTGATGGCTAGTAGTAACCGTCCTTAGCTGGCTTGCGGTAATCGGCTTTGAATAACCCTCGTTATACCTACTCGCATTATTCACCTCATTTTTCCTCTTCCTTGGGGCCTTTAAAATATTGATTTGGGAGTTCGACTCTCGCCCTTTTCGTTTGTAACGATCTTCAAATTCTTTTGAAAACTCCCCTTTCGCCTGTTTTATTTCCGCTAGATCGTCAAAGACAACAGAATTAGTAAGATTGCCCTTAAGGTTGGAACCTGAGCCTGTCGAGAAATTCACCGGTGTCGAGGTACTAGTTTGGTATTGTGGTCGGACGTTAACAGTTATCCTTTGTGGATATGTATTTGCTTGTGCTTGGATGTCTGTTGGGGTAAAGCCTAGAAAATAAGCAGGGTCTTCATTATCATCCCCAAAGTGAACGCTAGGTTTTCTCCTTTTTCTAACCCTCTATCCAATAACTGGGTTAACTGGCTCATCAAATTTCTTTAGACTTTTAGCATCTTATCCTTCATATCTTGTTGAAATTTGGTCAATTGCTCTAGCATCTGTATTTGCATCCTCTCTAATCTTTCCAACCTTTGGTCCATTCCTTTAGTTTCTGTACGGGTACCGCAAGGGTGTTGGTTTTCCAGATTAATTAAAATAATTTTATTTAATTAGGGTCTTTTAATGGTCGTGAATGCATATGATGCATTGAAATGCATGAAATGAATGCAAAAAGGCGTCAATTCTAATTCAATTTCATTTTGAAAACTTTAATTGAAAAAAAACTTATTTACTTAAGATGGATTACAGATACAACTTAGCCCTAATGCTCAGAACTCTAATCTTCCTAAGTAACGAGGCTAACTCCTGTCCCCGATTTAATTCCAACTCATGCTTCAAGCTCAGCGTATCGGCTTGCACCGCCAAAGTCTGCAAGTGATCAGCTACTTCTCAAATTTGAACCATGGCTTCTCTCATAATATCATCTCTATTTCTAACATGGTTCTGAAAATAGTGAAACTGCTTATTCTGACGATCTTCGTTAGCTTCTAGGTACTCAATTCGAATCTCACAATTTTGCAATGTCATTTCTAACTCTCCTATTCTTTCTTTCATTTCCTCAATTTTCCTCAAGCTTGCTCTCAATTCCATTGTAGAATTCCAATTTCGATACAGATGGAGACATCCTTCTAACTCAGCCACTCTATCCTTTAATTCACCTTTTTCCTTTTAGTTCTCTAACAAACTCTTCTCTAGAGCCTCATTTCGTGTCTGGACCTCTCGGAACTTCCTTTCCCAGCTATCAGCTCTGTTCTTTTCTTCTCGAATCTCTTCACGCCACTACTCCAAAGTTTTTCCCAGCCTGGAAGTTCTCATCGATAAGCGCAGCTTCTTATAATCCGTCTTCAAGCTATCTAGATCCTCCTCGGCCTAAGCTTTCCCTTTTCTTAATCTTTCTTCCTCGAGTTTCTGAACATCCACGTCTAATCTCAAGTTCATCTTTTTTTCTTCCATTTGCTCTATCTTCTTTTCTAATTCTGCATTTCTCCTTTCAAAATCTTACTTTATGATTTCTAATTCAGAAGGGGTGACTCGTAAATGTTCTTCTATCGACTGACTATTTTCATGACTTGGCTCGGAGATATTATCATTGATTCTTCTAACCCACCATTCATTATACTTGGGGGTTGTCATTGGAACCACGGCTAATCTCTTCATTCGACGAGTCTGGTTTCATGCATTGGACATTTCTTGAATTTTCTTTCTATAACCATCACCTTTGTATGAGAATTTACACTCGGCTAGTCCATGAGTTGCGGGTATAAACTGCCTTGACCTATACTACCTAAGCACTAGCAGCGGGGCATAACCTACAACTCCCTAAATTCCCAGTAAGGGAACCCAGTTAAAATTGCCGCCTCGATACAAAATCTCATTTGGAAGCAACTACGGGGCTCTCCATTCGATGTCCTCTTCACGCAGATCCTGAAGAATTGCCATCCACTTCTTCTCCGAGATGTTATCCCTCTTCGGTGTAACTACTATCTCTTTAAGTGGCGAATAATTTTTGGAGAAGACGTGATATGGAACCTTTTCAACCTTCCAGAAGTAACTGTGGAACCATGCGAGTAAAAGCTGTGCATACCCGATGAATCTACCTTCACCCGCTCTCCGGCAAGCATTTAGCGACCTGATGATGTTCATCAACTTCTTCAAAAAGGTCGATACATTTGCAGCTCTCGAGTAAACTCTACTGACCTGAATCTTCGAGCACCGAAGTAAAGCTATGTATTCCTCTATCGTAGGCACTAAATTAACCTTCCCGAATCTGAAACAACTGTAGGCAGGGTTCCAAAACTGTACGAGAGCCCGAAATAGATGCTTGTCTACCTTCATATCTAGCAGATACGACAAATCTCCGTAATTAGAATAGAATAGTTGCCTAATCTCATCATTCCACGGACCCCAAATTTCTTTCAACTCTTGCAAACTGTTCTAAGTTACACTAATATAGGTAAAGTCCCAAAATTCTGATACATATCCCTTAGCCAAACTATCACCTTTCTCATGCTGTGTTGTTTCTGACCAAGCTCGAATAGCCACATTATCTTCCACCTTATCAAGAAACCCATTTTCCATGACAAGATTTCTATATAGCAACCGAATATGAACTAACGCCTTTTATGATGAAATGCCATGTAGTTGAAATGTCATGCATTCAAAGCAAAACACCGAAAGTCAGTATCAAGCATAAATATACAATCCAAGATAAGCCAAGAATGAAACACATATTCGGGTATCTAATAAGGCTTGAGTGTAGTTCTACCTAGGGTGAGTTCCTAAGGTTCACTACATGCGGTTTGGCTTCTAGGGAAAAGGTGTTCGAATCGGCAGATTCCTTTATCCTCACCCATTATAGGCTCATGCGGACGGAGTTCGGTTCAGGGGAACACATTTCCTTATGGCTATACAGAGATGAAAATCTCACGAAGACATAGGTACGAATGTATCCTAAAAATGATCCACTGTCCTATACGAAGGTGAAAACCTCACGAAGGAACAGTTTCTCACTCCCACTTAAAAGGGTAAGATTGACCGATCATGCAATGCAATGCAGCAATATATCAAACTTAAACTACCACAACAATCAAATCACAATGACAAAAAATCGAAATAAGATGAAATGAAATGCAACGAAAGGATCATATATTCAAATCATGTTTAGAAAATAAATTCACAATCATATATTCACAATACCAAAACTTATTTATTTGAAAGACATTCGATTATCTCGGGTTTAGAAAATAAATCATGTCCCGTAAGTTGGAACGTGATCTTTTGTTAAATCCCAAGATCGTAAAAATTTGCTTGAAAAAGATTCGTATATTTAGATTTATCGAGAAAGTCAAAACCCCGTAAGTTAGGGTACAACCTTTCAAATCTCAATATACGAAATGCCATTTATTTAGAATAAATGAAACACGATGTCGTGATAAAAAGAATGCGGAAACAAATTACATTGTTGATATGCATAGCAAAACAATAATGAATACGATGGTGTAAAAATAATACGAGCAACAACAACGAAAAAAAGATAAATAAAAAGGACAAATCAATAACATACAAAATAACACGTATATAAGCAAGTAAAATTAAAACATTCTTTCAAAATGATAATGAAAATGTCAATACGTAAGAAATAAACGAAATGAATAAAATTATAAAAATGTAAAAAGACATATATGTGTGTATGTACATAAAATTATAAAAATAAGAAGAGTATATGTATGTATATATATTTTAAAATTATGAAATATAAAAATATATGTAAGTATGTATATATACATATATATGTATATAAGAATTATGAAATATAAAAATATATAAAAGTATGTGTATATACATGTTTATAAAAATTAGAAATACGTACGTATGTATATATCATAAAAATGTAAGCATATATATATTTTGAAGTTATAAAATATAAAAGACATATATATGTATGTATATGTGTGAGTTATAAAATATATATATGTATATGTATATATATTATAAAAACGTACGTATGTACATATGAATTTTAAAATTATAAAACATAAAGGATGTATATGTATGTACGTACGAATTGTAAAATATGTGCATGTATTTATATATGTTATAAAAGATACATATATATAATAAAACTTGGAATTAAAAGGTATACATAAGTACCTGGTAATAATAATAATAATACAATATTAGTGATATTATATAGTAATAACAGTATTAAAATAATTAATTTAGTAATAGAATAATTAAAATAACAAATGGAGGATTAAAATGAAACTAGACAAAATTTTAGGGCAAATTAGTAACAAATAGGAGAAAAAGGACCAAAATGATATGCGTGACAACTAACGAGGCCCAAGTAGGAATAAAACACAAATCCGCACAGGCGTCATTCACTGGGGGGTCAGCATAGGAAGGACTAAATTGAAAGAGAATTAAAATAATGTGGTAAAATAGAAAAACAAAAAAGGAAGAATCGAAAACCACGAAAGAAGCGGAAGGACTCACCGAGCAAATATCCCATTAGCAAGGAAACACGCGGATTTGATCTCCGGGTCGGGTCACACGCGGGTCGTCCCCCAAAACAGCGTTGTTTTGGCCCCTAGAGTTATGGCCCAAAACGGCGCCGTTTTATACACCTATATAAATTTAATTTTTTTTTAAAAATTCATTTTCTACCTTCCCCTTTAAAAAATAAAATTGAAATCTCTCTCTCAAAAAACCTCTCCCCCCTTCAGTCCTGGCTCCGACCGGTGGTCACCGTGCCAAACTCCAGTCGCTGGCGTTGGCGCCGCCGCGCATAGTGGTCGACGAAGGTAAAAAAATATTTTTAGATCTGACCCCCTTTATCCCAAATCCAGCCTCAAAACGCCCAAAAAATGAAAAAAATAGGACTATCAACCTTCTCAATGATCGATTTTGGCACCGGAGAAAGAGCCTCCGCAGACAAAGACGCGAATCGACTCTAGTAGGTTTCTTTTCCCTTTCTTTTTTTTTATATTTTTGTATATGTAAAAAAAAGTAAGGTAAATAAAAATAGGAGTAGATAACCTAAATAAGTACCTAAAACGGAAAATAGATCACCTTGAAAGTGTTGTATTTTTATTTCATGTTTTTTTTAAAAAAGAGGGTCTTTACAAGCATTAGATCTCGGTTTTGATAGCCGAAATATACATGATTTATTTTCGTTTTTCTTGTTTCTGTTTGCGTGTTTTTCTCCATTTTGTAGGTGTTGAGCAGTGGAGTCGGTGGCGATGTGATCATGGCGGTGCTGAAGAGGGCAGGTGGCTATGCGACGGCAAGCGTTAGAAGGGCTATGGGTCAGAAGACCCTAGGTGCGGCGCACCCAGGGTTGCTGCTGCTTTTTCTTTTTCTTTTCTGAAAATGGGCTAGGGTAGTTGGGTGTATTGGGTTTGGTTTAGTTGGGTTTGGGCCTATTGGGCCTATTGGGCCTGGGCATAAAATTGGGCTTGTATAGATGGATATAAAGGTAGTATATACGAAGTGTACAAATCTATAATTCGTCGATTCATATTCGAGAGTGCTCATAAGAGCACATAAACGAGAAGCCCACTTTCGAGCCATATAATGGGAAACTCATGTGACCCATGTAACGGGAAACTGTAGGGAGCCAATAGCGGGAAGCTCATACGAGCCAATAACGGGAAGTTCAGGCGACCCAATATCCGGAAGCTCCGGAGAGCCATTAATCGGGATACTCATAAGAGTTATGGTGTGTCTACAATACATGCAGAGTCATAACCAATAGGGATGTCCGAAGAGTTATTAACGGGAAGCTCGCAAGAACCATATAACAGGAAGCTCATGAGAGTTAATAATGGGACGCTCTTTCGAGCTGTGGTGTGTCCGTAACACATGCGGGACAACAACCAAATCGGGAACCCTGTATCTATTGAATTTCATTTATTCAAACGGAACTTAATACTTATCGGACATTGTCGGATATGTGATTGATTTTCATACATGACAATTACACAATTCACATACATATACAACATTAAATTAAAACCTATAAATATGCATAATTTAGTTACACGAACTTACCTTGACAAGTGTTCATAAATTGTAATTTACTAATCCGATACTTTTTCTTTTCCTTGATCCAATTCCGTATTTGGTTTATCTGGATCTATAGGAGTAAATTTAACTCAATTTAATACAATACATATTCTATTCAATTCACATATTAGGGAAAATTACCATTTTTCCCCTATACTTTTATTTAATTATGATTTCGTCCCTAGACTCAGAAAATGAAATTCATTCAATTTAATCCTTATTCCAAGCCTAGCTGATTTTTACATGTCACAATAGCAGCCTATGTATTTCATAAAATTTAGAATTTTTTTGTGAATTTTATATTTTTACAATTTAGCCCCTAAATCATAATTTCACCAAAAATTCACTTTACAAAAGTTGTTTATCTATCAACAACCTTTCATTATCTACCATAATTTCCATAATTCATACATACTCATCCATGGCAAAACCCTAATACTTTGATAACTTTGCAAATTAATCCTCGAGATAGCTAAATTAAGCTATTACGATCTCGTAAACATGAAAATTACTAAAAACGAGACAAGAATTTATACCTAATTAAGCCAAATAAGCTTGCTTTAGCTCAATTCTCTTAGCTAGGGTTTCCATGTCTTTATTTGGGAAAGGTGATGATAAATGATATTTTTCTTTATTTTATTATTTATCATCATTTTATCTTTTACATTCCAATTTAGTCATTTTCTTTATTTAATTTACCATGGATGAATCATCATACTTATCTACTAACTCCTCTTAATGGTCTATTTGTCATATAAGAACCTCCAATTTTGAATTCTATATCTATTTAATCCTTTTAGCTACTAGAATTCTACTTTTTTATTTTATGCAATTTGGTCCTTTTTATCGGATTAGACATAAAATCAGTAAAATATCTTATCAAAATTTTCTTACGATATTCCTATCATAATGCAGACTATAAAATAAAATTAAAATAAATTTCTGTCGGACTCAAATTTATGGTCCCGAAACCACTGTTCCGATTTCACTGAAAATAGGCTGTTACAACTCTCCCCCTTAAAGAATTGTCGTCCTTAAAAATCTTACTAGTAAAGAGGTTTCAATATTGCTTCCTCATTGTTTCCTTCAGTTCCTAGGTAGCTTCTTCTAATCCGTGTTGCTGCCAAAGAACTTTTACTAAAGCTACCTTTTTATTTATTAACTCTCTTATCTCACGTGTCAGGATTTTGATCGGTTCTTCACTGTAGTTATATCAGGCTGAATTTCAACATCTGTCGGAGAGATAATATGTGAAGGATCTGACCAATATCATTGTAACATATACATGCTTAAAACATTATAAATTCTGTCAAGTTCTGGTGGTAGAGCTAATCGGTTTGCAACAGGTCTAATTCTTTCAATAATCTCATATGACCCAATAAATTGTGGACCTTTTTTTCCTTTACGACCAAATCGAAGAACTTTCTTTCATGGTGAAGCTTTCAAGAATACCTTGTCGCCAACTTGAAAATCTATTTCTTTTCGTTTAAGATTTGCATAAGATTTTTGACGATTAGAAGCTACTTTTAAGCTATCTCGAATCATTTTCACCTTTTCTTTAGTCTCACAGATTAAATCAACTCCATGTATCTTTTTCTCATTGAGCTCAGTCCAATACAATGGAGTTCTACATTTACAACCATACAGATCCTCGTACGGTGTCATTTTAATGCTTGACTGATAGCTATTATTATATGCGAATTTGACTAAAGGCGGATACTTTTCCCAATTGCCTTCGAATTCTAAAATACAACACCGAAGCATATCTTCTAGAATCTGTATTATACATTTGGACTGACCATCTGTCTAAGGATGAAATGCAGTACTAAAATGTAATTGTGCATCTTGAGCATCTTGTAGCTTTTCCCAAAATCGGGATGTAAACAGCGAATCTCTATCAGAAATAATAGAAACTGGCACACCATGTAATCTGACAATCTCAGAAACATATAATTCAACCAATTTGTCAAGTAAGAAATCCACATTTACCAGAATAAAATGTGTAGACTTTGTCAAGCGATCAACGATTACCCAAATGACATCTTTCTTTTCCGGAGATAGGGGTAATCCTGACACAAAGTCTATAGTAACTCTTTCCCATTTCCATTCCGATATTGTGACTGGCTTTAATATTCCCAAAGGTACGTGATGTTTAGCTTTAACTTGCTGACATATCACTAAATACGAATTCAGAAATGTCACGTTTCATTCCCGGCCACCAATACATCTTTTTCAAATCATTATACATTTTATTACTCCACGGGATGAACAGTCATAGTACCATTATGAGCTTCATATAAAATTTTTTGTACAACCTCCGAATTCTTCGAGACATAGACTCTGCCTCGAAATAATAGACAATCATCGAGTCCAATCTGATATTTCGAATCAGAAGATGACTCACATTGTACTTGTTTAGCTTGTAACTCATTATCACTTTTCTGAGCTTTGTAGATCTACTGTAGAAACGTCGGCTTAGCTTTTAACTCAGCTAATATTGAACCATCATTTGACAATGACAATTGGGTATTCATCATTCGTAAGGCAAATAGAGACTTTCTGCTTAGAGCATCTGCAACCATATTTGCTTTTCCAAGATGATAATCAATTACTAAATCATAATCCTTTAATAGATCAAGCCACCTGTATTGTCTCAAATTCAAATCTTTCTACGACATCAAATACTTTAAACTTTTATGATCGATGAATTTATGACACTTTTCACCGAACAAATAGTGTCACCAAATTTTCAGTGCAAAACCAACAGCTGCCAATTCTAAATCATGTATCGGGTAATTCTTTTCATGTGGTTTAAGTTTTCTAGAAGCATAGGCTATTACTTTACCTTCTTGAATCAAAACACAACCTAAACCGTTCAATGATGCATCACTGTAAATCACAAATTCCTTACCCGATTCAGGCTGAACCAGAACTGGTGCTTTAGTCAATAAGGCTTTCAATTGGTCAAAATTTTACCGACATTTATCAGACCATTCAAACTTTCATCTTTCTGTAATAACCGTGTCATCGAAGAAGCTATCATCGAAAATCTTTTTACAAATCTCCGATAGTAACAGGCTAATCCCAAAAAACTTCTGACTTCAGACACATTTTTCGGTGGTTTCTAGTTATCAATTGCTAAAATTTTATTCGGATCGACTATAATACCTTTAGCAGATACTATATGTCCAAGAAAACCAACTTCCCAAAGCCAAAATTCACATTTACTAAATTTAGCATACAATTGTTTCTCATGTAGAGTTTGCAGAACAATTTTCAAATAATTAGCATGCTCGGTTTCATCTCGAGAATATACCAGGATGTCATCAATAAATACCACCACAAATCTATCCAGATATGGTCTGAAAATTCTATTCATTAAATCTATAAACACTGTAGGTGCATTAGTTAAGCCAAAAGGCATTACCAGAAATTCATAATGCCCATACCTGCTTTCAAAGGCTATTTTCGGTACATCCGAGTCTTTCACTCGTAACTAATAATAACCAAAATGGAGATCAATCTTAGAAAACACTGTAGCACCTTTTAACTGGCCAAAAAAATCATCAATACGAGGCAGTGGATACTTATTCTTAATTGTGACTTTGTTAAGCTACTGTAATCAATAGATAATCTCAACCACCTATCCTTCTTTTTAAGAAACAGAGCCGGTGCACCCCGTGGTGAAAAACTAGGTCAAGCAAAACCTCTGTCAGTTAGTTCTTACAACTGTGCTTTCAACTCTTTTAATTGAGTAGAAGCCATTTTGTATGGTGCTATAGATGACGGTGTTGTCCCCGGAACAAGATCTATAGAAAATTCCACTTCTCTGACTGACGGTAATCCCGGTAACTCCTCCAAAAACACATCAGGATATTCACAAACTACTTGCACTGATTTAATCTTTGATTTGGACACTTTAGTATCCAACACATCAGCAAGGTAAGCTTCATACCCTTTTCTGACATATTTTTGTGCTGACATGCCTGATATCAATTTAGACAAACCATCCAATTTATCATATTCAATATAGAGTAATTCTCTGTTTTGACATTTCAACACAATATGCTTCTGTTTAAAATTTACCACGGCATCATGCTGAGTTAACCAATCCATACCCAAAATCTCATCAAATGGTAATAACATTAAATCAGCAGAAAAACAAAAACCCCATATCATTAATGGACAATTCTTACAAATTTTATCCACCATTACATACTAGCCTAAGGGGTTCGATACTTTCACAATGAATTCAGTGGACTCAATAGACAAATTTTTATTTAACACTAAATTAGTGCAAATGTATGAATGTGTTGAACCAGGAACAATCAAAGCAGTTATATCAGTATCAAGAAGAGAAAAAGTACCAGTAATAACATCGGGTGCAGAAGCATCCTCACATGCATGAATAGCATATGTTTTTGCTGGTGCTCGTGTTTCAGATCTGACGATTGAATCTTTTGTCGTACCTTGGCTACCACTCACATTTTCGGGATTACGAGGTGGTCTACCTTTCATGGTGGGATTGCTTGGCCTTGAAGTTTGAACAATATCATTCTCAAGCTTTTAAGGGCAGTCTCTCAGATAGTGGTCAAAGGAACCACATCTAAAGCAAGCTCCGCTTTTCATGCGGCACTCTCCAAAATAAAGGTCATTACAGTGCTTGCATCTGGGTTTAGTATTTCTAACACTGCCCGCACTTGCTACAAATGTAGCCTGAGATCTTGGACTAGAACGTTGAATACCTCTATCGCTCCCAAAGTAGCCTACAGAGGTAGTAGAATAATCAAAATTTTTCTTTGATTTCTTTAAGGCCGATTGATATGACTTTCCCGTAAATATTTTACTTGAAGTCCTGGCTCCCATCTCAGCCTGTCTTTTCTCTTTACTAAGCTCTTTGGCTTTGTATGCCTAGTCAACAAGTACAACAAATTCTTTTATTTCAAGAATCCTAAATAGCAATTTTATATATTTATTCCGACCCTCTTCTTACACATTGTGATTTCAGTCGGAATACACTCTCTGGCTTACTTACTCAGTCAAACAATTTCCCGTTCATACTCAAATATTGTCATATGCCCCTGTTTGATCTCCAAAAATTCTTTTCGTTTCTGATCAAGAAACCTCTGGCTGATATATTTCTTTCGGAATTCGATTTAGAAAATTTCCCATGTAACCCTTTCTTTCGATACAACAGAAATTAGTGTATTCCACCATTGATAAGCCAAATCTTTTAACAGAGATACAACACATTTTAGACATTCGGTCAGTGTACAAGATAATTCATCCAAAACTCTGATAGTGTTTTCTATCCAAAATTCAGCCCTTTTAGGATCATTTTCAGCTGTAGCTCTGAAATCTTATGCCTCATATTTACAGATTTTATCTATAGGAGGCTTACTAGTTCTAATAAGTTCTGTACTTGTGGCATATCAGGAATCGGTTGAGAAACAGGAGGGGGTGGAGGTTGTTGTACATTCGAGTTTGTTCTTATATATTCGGTAAACCATTTATTCATCATTTGGAAGAAGGCTTCTTTTGCCTCTCCTCCTCAACCCTCAGATACATTCCTTCTACTACTTGAAGCTGCTATTTGAACTGAAGTTTGAACCTTGCTTTCAACTTCTTCAGATTCAACTCGGTCGGATGACATTACTATATGAAAATACATATTTAAAATGGTCAGGACATATCACACTATCACAGGTTATATAATGGCATGTATAACTATACTCGTACATGCTATGTTAGTCTAGAATCGGCTAAACCGTAGCTCTGATATCAATAAATGTAACACCCCTAACCTATATTCGTCGCCGAAACAGGGTTATAGAGCAATAACGGAATAAACAGATCAAATACAGACATTTCTTATTATTTAACATTCATGTCAGATATTATTCATAAAGTCCCTTATATGAGCCCTCGAGACCCAAAACATACATTAGAAATAAGTCGGGACTAAACCGAGTACTCAGAGATTTTTTTGCAGAATCTCAACATTTTTCCAAGGTGCACAGAACATACGACCGTGTGGTCAGGCCGTGTAGGCATTCGAAATAGGGCACACAATCGTGTCCTAACCCGTGTCTATACCCGTGTAACTCTCTGACTTGGGTCACACGGCCAAGTCACGTGCCCGTGTGCTAGGCCGTGTGAACATAAAAATTTGCATTTAAATAGGTGCAGGGGTCACATGGCCAAGCCACACGCCCGTGTGCCAGGCCGTGTGATAAATTTTGAGCATTTTATTTTGAAATTTTAAAGATGCAGGGGACACATGACCAAGTCACACGCCCATGTGCTAGGACGTGTGTCACACACGCTAAGACACGCGCCCTTGTCTCTGCCCGTGTGGACAAAATAAGGCAATTTCGAAGCCTTATTTCTCACCCAATTTGTATTCCTCCTCCATCAACACTTTAACACTTTCACAAGCTAATATAATACATTCAAATCAAGCCAAAACTAAGTCTTATACATGACATATCAACTCATGTGTTCAATTATCCAAACTTACCAAAACAACCATACATACATGTAGGCATATTTTACCAAATTTATACTATCTCAAACCAATCCTCAACATACCTATATGATTTCCATCATTTATCCATTTCAAGCACACATCAACATAGTAAGGCCACTTTTTAAATATCAAAACATACCAATTACAAGCCATACCAATGACTAATTTCAACCAAATATATACATGTCATTCTTAACCACTTTTAGCCTATACACGCCATTATAACCTAAAATTTAATTTACTATTTATACCGAAACGAGCTGATGGATAGTGTGAGATATCTCTGCCAAGCTTCCAACCCAACGAGCTTTCGAAGTACTATAAAATAGAGGAAATAAAATAGAGTAAGCATTTAATGCTTAGTAAGTTCGTATAACAAGAAATTAACTTACCATTTCATTCACATTTAAGATAAGCAAATAAACATGCTCAAGCCAATTTGGCCATTTGCCTAAACACATATCCCTATCAAGCATGTTAGTCATGTAATTCACATGAATATCAAGAAACATGTATGAGCTCATCAATATTCAATTTCCACATACATATATTTATCACATCAAGTGTCCATAAACATGCACATATCATATCTTATATTTAAAGTATATATTTGTAACAAGTCGTCTCAATTTCATAATTTCTCATGTAAGAACTTTGCCCGTTGAATCATTTATAATATCAATGGATACACGGGTAGTACTCACGAAGTGTACAAATCTGTAATTCATTTATTCATATTCGGAAGTACTCATAAGAGCACATAAACGAGAAGCCCTCTTTCGAGCCATATAACGGGAAGCTCATTTGAGCCATGTAATGGGAAGCTCATACAAGCCAATAACGGGAAGTTCAAGTGAACCAATATCGGGAAGCTCCGAAGAGCCATTAATCAGGACGCTCATAAGAGCTGTGGTATGTCTATAACACATGCAGAATCACCACCAATTGGGATATTCGAAGAGCTATTAACGGGAAGCTCACAAGAACCATATAACAGGAGTCTCATGAGAGCTAATAACGGGACACTCTTTCGAGCTGTGGTGTGTCCGTAACACATGCAGGGCCACAACTAATTCGGGAACTCTATATCAATCGAATTTCATTTATTCAAACATAACTTAATACTTGTCGAACATTATCGGATATGTGATTGATTTTCATACATGAAAATTACACAATTCACATACATATACAACATTAAATTCAAGCATATAAATATACATATTTTAGTTACACGAACTTACCTTGACAAGTGTTTGTGAATTGTAATATACTAATCTTATACTTTTTCTTTTCATTGATCTAATTTCGTATTTGGTTTATCTGGATCTATACGAGTAAATTTAACTCAATTTAATAAAATTCATATTCAATTCAATTCACATCTTAGGAAAATTACCATTTTGCCCCTATACTTTTATTTAATTACGATTTTATCCCTAGGCTCAGAAAATGAAATTCATGCAATCTAATCCTTATTCCAAGCCTAGCTGATTTTTACATGTCACAATAGTAGCCTATGTATTTCATAAAATTTAGAAGTTTTTCATGAATTCTACATTTTTACAATTTAGCCCCTAAATCACAATTTTACCAAAAATTCACTTTACAAAAGTTATTTATCTATCAACAAACTTTCATTATCTACCATAATTTCCATAATCCATATATACTCATCCATGGAAAAACCCTAATACTTTGATAACTTTGCAAATTAATCCTCGAGATAGCTAAATTAAGCTATTACGATCTCGTAAACATGAAAATTACTAAAAACGGGACAAGAATTTATACCTAATTAAGCCAAATAAGCTTGCTTAAGCTCAATTCTCTTAGGTAGGGTTTCCATGTCTTTATTTGGGAAAGGTGATGATAAATGATATTTTTCTTTATTTTATTATTTATCATCATTTTATCTTTTACTTTCCAATTTAGTCATTTTCTTTATTTAATTTTCCATGGATGAATCGTCATACTTATCTACTAACTCATCTTAATGGTCTATTTGTCATATAAGGACCTCCATTTTTGAATTTCATAGCTATTTAATCCTTTTAACTAGAATGAACTTTTGCGTTTTATACAATTTGGTTCTTTTTATCGGATTAGACATAAAATTAGTAAAATTTCTTATCAAAATTTTCTTACGATATTCCTATCATAATGCAGAATATAAAATAAAATAAAAATAAATTTTCTTTCGGACTCGAATTTGTGGTCCCGAAACTACTGCTCCGATTTCTCTTAAAACGGGTTGTTACATTACCATTCAAACCAGCAGGCTCATTCTAACATAAGTTTACCAAAAAATATAACATAAGCCCATCCAATAAGGATAAGGCTAGGATAAAAAAATAACAGAATTTTCCAAAAGTAAAACTTAAACCCAATACCTCATACACACCTTCAAATCACTTAACCACTGAAGTAGATACATATTAATGACAAAATTCACAGAAACAAAATTAAATTAGCCAGGGTGTTACATGATAAGTGCCCTCAATACTTAGTACATAAACATATACGAGTCATGTAACACCCCAAACCAGGCCTAGACGTTATGGCTGAATCTGACGATGTCACATGGTAGTGCTTTTCAAAAAATATGTCATCGCTAAATCTCATTTTCTATTTAACCGATTTTTTCATTTTCTTATGTTAATTTCAAATCGTATCTTTCGTTTCCAAAACATTATTCATTTACAAATCGTTATTCAATTTCCAAACGTTTTTTTTATTACGGAAGCTTTTAAATAGTTTGCGTATTCGTGGTTTTTTTTATAAAACAATAATTTCATTTGAAAACCTGAGCTTTACCTAACACTAGCAGATTTAAATCATAAAACCGTATAAAATTCAAATTAAACCAAAATCTGTAAAGGCCATAATTACAACAAACTACTCCCAAATAAAAGTAAAATCATAAATAGGTAAGAAACAGTTTAAAAGAAGTCGTGTGGCCACCACTGAGTCCTTCGCCGCACCGATCTGCCTTTATCTGGGGATTACCTGTACAGATTAAACAGAAGGGGTGAGTTTACATAAACTCAGTGTGTAATCCCCATACAAATGTACAGACAGGAAACAGATAATCACAGTCTGGGCTTAAGCCCTTTTCAGTATTAGTATCAGTCCAGTTTGGGCCTTAACCCATATCAGTACAAAAATAGTCATGCAGTAAGACTTTAGCCCATCACAGTAACAGTAGCAATAATAGATATGTAGTCACAAAAATCCTACACATCCAGCCTCTACAAACCATCTCCGTCCAACCTTACACTCCGTGTGGGGATATAATCAATCCACCCATCCCTACACTCCAAGTAGTACCAAATGCGGCACTAGACAGTAGTTTGTAGCTGAGCTGCCAGTAAATTAGGTTCGAGGTCTTTCAGTACACTTCCTCCGAACATTACAATTCCCCAACCCAATGCAATGCAATATACAAATATGACATGCTATAACATAATATCATGCATGTGAATAGGGCATACAGTATCAAATCAGTGAGACATTATCAGGCTTAATCATATCATTCATACAGTTATTTCAGTCAATTAGGGATCTAGGTAAGCTTATCAACCCTACAGTAGGTCCACAGTCGACTCGGGAGACCGGTGCAACCTTAGCAATAAAACAGTAAAAATGGGCCACAAGCCCATGATGTTTGCCCTTGTAGGCCCACATGCCCGTGTGGCCCACATGGCCCAAATTGGCCTTGGCCTGGTGATCCATTTTAATGTAACCCGTGCTAGATAATTATTCACATGTGTTTTCACTATTTACTTATATGATCCTTCAAAGTTGTCTACTTGAGTCACTGTTGCTAAATTATTTATATCTTGAGCTACAGATTTCTAAATTAAGATCCGCTTGATGTCTTTGAAACTAGACTCAAGTACCTTTCTACCATAAAATTTCCAAAATTTTTAGTTCATCCAATAAGTATAGTAAAATCTTTAAACTTACCCCTATTCTGTTGTCCAACAGCTTTGACTCTTCTTTGCTAAAAATTAATTATCTCCTAATACAAAATTTGGATGATGTTTCCATTTGTTTCTATTGAAAATAGACTCATTAATAATTTAAACATATAAATTTTAACTCCTAATTATTTTTCTCCAATTTTTGATAATTTTATAAAGTCAGAATAGAGGAACCCGAATTCGTTCTGACCTTGTCTCACAAAGTTTGTTATATCTCATGATTTAAAATTCCATTACTAACACTGTTTCTTCTATGAGAAACTAGACTCAAAAATATTTAATTCCATATTTTTTTCATCCTCTAATTCGATTTCCACAATTTATGGCTATTTTTCAAAGTCAGCCTACTGCTGCTGTCCAAACAACAAGCAATTTTGGCTTTTCGTCGAATCCCTTATTTTTGCGTTTTGGGTACACACCTGGTTTTGTTTGATGCTAAAACAGTCCCTGAGCTCTCCAAAGCCTATAATTGAACAAATAACACCATAATTAGTCTTACCTCACAATTAATAAAAATCCCGAAACCAAAATATTTACCCATAAAATGATGAACACTTACTGCAAAACTTTAAATTAGTACGTTTACGAAAATCATGATGAGAGCCTTAAGCCTCACGAAATGATGTTGCCAACACCCCAGAATTAGACTATTGAACACAAAATAATATCTTAAAATGATACCCAACAACTTACTGAATTTGCACAAGTGTTGGTTAACGCTACGAAATCAAGAGGAAAGGATGAATTAGGGGAAACAAGAGAACTTCGGCAGTAGTAGAGGAAAGAAAAGAAAAGATAATCGAGTAAGAAGCAAAGAAAAAAGAGAAATTTAACAGAGATGGGGGGAGAAAACGTCAGAAAGATGGAGAGAAAAACGACTCTTTTTTTTCGAAAAAGGAAAAAATGATCAGATTTTGGATATACTCCCCTATAATCCCCTAATCCACTTCTAAAACCGCTTCCCCACTTCCCACTACACATCCACCACTCAGAAACCCAGTTCAGCACAACTCTTGTCAAAATTAGGAGAAAAAGAAAATACAACCCTTGCTATCCCAAAGATTCGAACCCATGACCTTCACCATAATAACACACCATTTAACCACCAAATCAACAAGCCCATTCTAATGTAATTTACCCAACAATCAAATGAAAGCCTACTGAACAAGAGTAAGGCCCAATTCATTCAAAATACCAAATTTTGCCCAAGCGAAGGCTTAAACTTGAGACCTCCCAAACACTCCCAGAACACATAACCACTAAAACTATCAGATATTTGTGTCATATTTTCACAATAACGAAATTAGAAATTTTAAGGCGTTACAAGTCAATTACAATCCAATCCCTACTAAACAATAGCTAAAATAGTTATAATATACTAATAAAGACCAATGTAAAGTGAACTGTTTAGAGATATATCTTCAAAGCTCCCGATCCAATCTCCACAAAGTAAGAGATTTTATATGTAAGATTCGATCCAATCCTTAAGATGTGTTGTTTCCAAATGGATTGACCTTTATTTATGGTCTTAAATACTTCCAAAAAATCAACATTGATTATGGCCCAAAGGTTTTGTTTTAAAATTTGTCAACTTTCAAATATGGCAAGTAAGATGTTTGTCGTAGTGATGACCAAAGTGGGAACTTCCATTGGCACATAGACAACCACTTCAAAGACTTACCTCAACAATTTGTCTTGACTTGCATAGAGAGGTAGTTAAAACTCTTGTCAGACACCCATTTGACGTTGGTTCAAACTGTGTTACTCCCATTTCCCACCCCAATATTGTATAAAAAATAATATTCTATAAAAGTAATATTTATTTATAAGTCCTCCACTATTTTTTTGTTTTATTCAATGATAATGTGCAATTCATTGTTCACTAACAACATTAAATATTCCCTTATAAATGAGATTAAAATATGTAATAAATCAATGTACTCTTTGTAAATTTTAAATTTAGTCATTGTACTTTTATTACTTGAACTTTAGTCTCTCTAGTTTTCAGATATTAATATTCAAGTTCAATTGTTAACTGTTAACATTATTTTGTTAAATTATGGTTCGTTACAACGCCATTTTTTAAATTACATTGCTACCAAGTAAGTATTTTTTTTATTTCAAAATGTCTCACTATTAAATTTAACAAAAAAAGTAATAATGTTAACAATTGGATTTAAATTTTGAAATTTAAAGTCGAGGAACTAAATTCCTTAAAAAATACACATTCCAAATTTGTGAAGAGTACATGGACCTATGACATATTTTAACCTATAAATAATTGTGCTAAAACTAACCATTTACTTTTAGAAAATACTACTTTATTCTTTTTTTTCAAAATATAATTATATTAAAAAAATGAACAAACTACAATAGAAGTCACCCAATTATAATTTTTTTTGTCGCCCAACTATGAAACGATATTAAATGATAACACAACTATTTAACTTTATCTCTTTTGATCACCGAATATAAAAATAAAAATAATCAAAACTCTTGCATGATAAAAATAAATAAATAGTTTTAACTTTTAGTGAAAAAAAATTTTACGTGAGTGGCTAGTAGCCTAAAAAATCACTATTCTTTCCGTACTCTTTCGAGATCAAACATTTCATGGACCTTGGGAACAGCAACAAGAAAACTAAACCGGGAAAAAAAAAGGTTGCTCACTTAATTACTTGAAATTAAAGCTCAATGGGAAATCACTTGAAGCAGAAATTAAAACAAATAAAAAAAATTAAAACAGATATTACACACTAAATAATAATATCACTGATGTAGCCTCCAGAGAAGAGCAGATTTAATAGCTTCTTCACTTGTCAATCCATAAGGGATCTTTGCAACAATGTCTTGGAGCATAAGCTCATTAACACACGACATGCTTGCATGGTGGACTTGAAACTCTAAGTCACGAAGTGCTGACATTAACGTAGCACTAGGATAGTTCACATTGTCTGATTGAACCCTGATGATCGCATCATCGTTTCCCATAACCTTGACATCGAGTTGCAGGTCACTAAACCTAGCAGTTGCAGCCGATGATGAATTGCTAGGCCTGGCTGCTGCTTGTTCCTCGGACGTGGTTGTGCTTTGGTTATCCATGGCGTCAATAGTTTTCACTTTCACTTTCTCGTTACACACTTTCCGAAGCTGTGATTCCAAGTCTTTGATTTTTGACTTTAGCTCGGTGATGTACGTGACGGCATCGGATAACAGCGACGCTTTGTCCATGCGCGACACGTTAGGGACTGCAGCTCGGAGAGCGTAGAACCTATGGTTTAGCTTCTCACGGCGTTGCCTCTCGGCTTCCACGTGGTTCACTGGTGTATCTCGTCGGAGACAAGGTTTCCTTCCACGTTTCTTTGGGGTTCTGATATTCTCGGTGTTATTCACGGCAAGTAATGGACAATCGAAATCTGAATTCTCTGAGTCCACATAAGAAGATTGCTGCCCTGGCTTTAAATCTCCTATGGTTTTATTATCAGGGCCGCCATTTTCTTCTTCAATGCCGGCTAGTAAGCCGATATCTGGAAAGGAGATAGTCCTTTCAAGGAACTGGGTTGAACCCGAGGTTAGGTTTGGATCGAAACCGAACAAGGATTTCACTTGTTGAACAAATTCGCAGTTTTCCTTAATCATATCCGAAGATCCAAGTTCAAGAACACCACGATTTGTTAGTATACAAACCAGTGTTCTGATACCATGCAATTGAGCTTCTCGAGCTCTTTCACAACCATTAAACTGCAACTCATGAGCACCAGTTAACCAAACCAAAGAGCCAGTACTAAGAACCTTGCCTAAAACCCCATCACCGAGAGAGAAAGATCGAGTCAATGACATCACATAGAACCATTCAGCATCAGTAATATCAGTGCCGTCGACCAACGAACCATTTATATCATGGTTGTCTCCGATGAGTGCTTGAAGTCCTTTCAAAACATTCCTTCGCTCGTTATGTAAGCCTTGAATGCTGTACATGTCGTTGTTGTTGTTGTTGTTGGGTGTTGATTTGGGAGATGTGTCTTTGGTTCCTTGAAAATGTCCATCTTCCCAAGCCAAGAACAAACGACCGTGGTCGTCGTTTGATGTCTGCCAAAATATGGCATATGTCCACCATTCTTGATGGTTTTGGACCATGAATTGAAGCCTTTGCTGTAGGGTTGAAGGTGGAGTTTCCTGGGAAAATGAAACTAGTGATGAAGATGAAGATGGAGAGATGATTAGTTCTTCCATGGCTGACAAATGAGAAACAAAAGAAAAACGTGTGGACTGAAATGCCAAGGGATGATAAAAAAGGAGAGAAACGAGGATAAAATGAATACAATGTGGGAATTTAAAAAGCTGAGAGCTCCCGCAGGAGGTTTTTGTTTTTGTCGTGAAAATACATACAAGTAATGATTATTTTATTCCACATTTATTTGTGGGGTAATGTATTTCACACGTCCCTTGATAAAATCAAACCATAAATGTTATTTCAAAAAAAATCAAACCATAAATGATTTAATTTGAGTTATGCTTGATAAATTAAAATTTTAAGTTTTAAAAAAAGATAAGTATTGAAAAATTAAGTGTTGAAATTAAGTTATAAAATATATTTGGTATTTTATTAAAATTAAATATCAAATATAATTAGATTGTTTGATATAATATAATATAATGCTAAAAGAAATAAAATAAATCATTGAATTTATTCTCTGTTAATCTACTTATTATTTTCTACACTTTTGTTGAGAAGTTTTGGTCTAGTAGTTTTCATTGTGGGTTATTAAACATGTTTTAAAAAAATTAGGTACTAAAATATTAATTTTCAGTTGATTGAATTTTTTCAATACTTTATCAAACTGAGCATTAGTCTCAAAGAATTAAATAAGACCAAATTTCAACAGAGTTAACATTCAATTAGTGTTTGGAAAGCCACGTAATAACTGGATTTGGGTGTAATTGCTTGTAATTACACAATGGTAGCATGTTTGAGAAACCATTGTAATTGGTGAGTCCCATTGAATTGAGTGTTACTCGAGCACTCCAATTATACTTTCTAATTCTAAGCGGAAGGTGAGAATTGTAGTACACCCAAATTTAATTTTAAAAAATATATTTTATACAAGTTTAAGTTATAAAAACATATTATAAGCATGAATATGTTTTAAGTGTTTGGGATGGTTATGAAAAAAAATTTCTTGTATTATATATCCTAAAAAATATATTATAAAAATAATCTATTTGTATTTTATAAATTTATAATAAATATTATATTATTTAAATCTTAAAAAATTTTAAAGGTAAAAATGTTTATTATAAAATTAATTTACATGTTATAAAAGTATTATAATATATTCTTAGTCTAAAAAAGTATTATAAAATATTCATTTATAAAAAATTATGGCCAAGAAGTATGGGCATAACTTAATTATGTGTTCATAATATAGATTACAAAAATAATATACTTATTCATTAAAAAATCGTTAAAGTTATTTATCATAATTTATTTATAAAAAATAACTTTTTTTCTAAAATTATGGTAAAAAATCATATTATTTATAAGGAAGAGTTATAAAAGTTATTTGACACTTTATAATTTTTTATAAAGGTTATATATTATAAATTTTATATTATTTTTACTTAATTTGCGTATTATAAAAAGATTATAACTTAGCATAAGTCTTATGAACTATCGTAATTTCATATGTCAAATTAGGCTCTCTAAAATATTTAATGAGCTTGTTCTCAAGTAGTTTACGAGTATTTTTAATGCTTTTTATTGATTCTTATCTTTTAGTGTTAATAATAGTTTTTCTTACATTTTTCTTCTTTTGAGACCCAAATTGGAAAAACTATATCATTGGGAGTCTAATGATTGATTTGATCTTGTGTAGGGAGATGACTAAGGCCAAACATCAATAAGAACCTTAATTGTTGTAAGGGTCATGACACAGGTGCATGTGTGTTGAAAAATTGACTCCGTATCACCTTAAAGGAGCAAACTTCAACGAAAAATCAACTTGGAGTAATTTGCCACTAAAGTTGCGACACTAAATGTGTGGTGCCACGACATCAAGCCTTAAAGTCTGAACTACAAGCCCTCGAGGTCACGACTCCAAACCAATGGTTGAAGTGAAAGAACCCAGTGCCACTGTCATCGAGCTTTGTCGCAACACCAAGTGCCACATGTAACACCCCATACCCAATCCGATGGTCGAACCCGACCTACAGGATGCTACAACAGTAAACAAAAATGATCGCATACATTTTTATCAGTAATATTCCATATATAAAAAATACGAATAGAACCTAATGATTAACATGCCTTTCAAACAAATTCGAGTCTCAAATGAGCTTACGAAAGATCTTAAACCGACTCGAAACAAATTCAAGATCAAATTGAAACTTTTACAAAAAGATAGGCAAAAAGGTAAAACAAGGGTCACACGACCGTGTGATAGACTAAGGCCTTGTGATGCTATATCACACAGTCATGTTCCCAAACCATGTAACAGATTGATGTCGTGTAATCCAGGGTCATATGGTCGTGTCGCCAGGCCATGTAACTAACTGTGGCCGTATGGAACCAAAACCATATTGAAAAAACAGAGCACATGGCCGTGTCACCTACCCGTGTGTGACACACAACCATGTGGTAGACTGTGTGCAGCATAAATGACCATTTTTGTGCACGTTTCATACCATCCAATCAAAGTGACCTATAATGCCATTTTATACCATTCAAACCTACTCTAAAACATACAACCAATATGCCCTCGTTGGCACTAACATATATTCAAACTCAAATCATTATGATTCAATCCAAATTACCTAACCATTTAATACAACAAACTTAACATTGCCAAACATAAACACTTACTACTTTATAGACATATCATTCAAAACTTGCCATTATCATTAACTTTCTAATGCCAAACTTAGCATAAACCATATCACACATATTAGGTTACCAAATGAACTTTTAAACATACACAACCATGCTAATACATTCATCAACTTGTACAAGTTTTAGCCATCCTATGTACATGCCACGAGTAACTAATTTGGAACATCAAAAGTCTACCGAATCGAAAGACAGTAGGTGTGTGCTTCTTGTTGATCCGGTCGACATGTTTCGAACGTCCAAAATCTACAAAAAATAGTAACACAAGTAAGTATTTAAAATACTTAGTAAGCTCATACAATATAAACGATTACTTACTTCAATTATTAATCACATACATAATTCATTATGCAAAATAGTTATCCTTATCAAGGCACAATTGTAACAACTCGTTTTCAGTGGTGTCGTAAGCAGTGGTTTTGGGACCACAATTTCGACTAGTATATCAATACTTTATTATTTATTTAATATTTATATGGTTATACAATATCGTATTAAAATTTGGTTAGGAAATTTTAACGTTTAGATAGTTAATTAAGTAAGGGACTAAAGCTGTAAAAGTTAGTTTCTATTAGCTAAAGGTGTTAAATAGCTATAAAAATATGAATTGATGGACTTAAGTGGTGAAAAAAATGTAAAAAAAATGCTATCACCTTATTTCTTTACTTGATGAAACGAAATCACCATTTTTGTTAGCTTGAGAATCGGCCAAGCTTGGTTTTCATGCATGGTATGCAATTTTTGCCCGTTTTTAATGACTTTTTATGTTTTTGTTATCATTTTAGCTTAATCTAGCTAACCCGAGGGTTAATTTGTAAAGTTGTTAGATGTTTTAGATTATCTTATTGATGAGTTTGAGATGTTTTTTAAGTTTGATGATAGATTATTAAGCTTGGTTGATAAATAGGACTATTTTGTAAAGTAGTTTTTAGTGAATTTAATGTTAAGGCACTAAATTATTTAAATAGTAAAATTCATAGAATTATTGTGAAATTGTGATAAATATGGGCTATATAGAAACCCTAAGAAATTTGGCTAGCATGGGTTTTGCTTACATGTGTTTAATTTGTAAGTTTCGAGTTTAATGACTAAATTGCTTAAAGGGTAAAATGTTGGGGTAATTTTGTAAATTTTTAATGGAAGGGCTTATAAGCTCAAGTTTGATTATTTGAGTTGTTTAAATTGATTGATTGAGTAAAAAAAATATTATTTAGATCAAGAAACAAATCAATAGGACTCAAACCGTGGAAAAACTAAATTAATGAATTAATTGTTGGCATCGAGTTCGTAACTGTTTTTGTTTAGGTAAGTTCGTATATTGTTTAAAATTATTAATTTTTTCTTTTGATAACATGTTAACTTTTGTTCATGTTAGGTGTAGTTAAATTGAATGATATATGTCGATTAGTGATTTTGGACTAAATTGCGATGATGATTCAATTGATGATTATGTTTAGAAAATGTGAAATACATGGGTGTGAGCTTGAAATGGTATAGTGAAAATGTAGTTAAATGATTTGGATATGTAATGTGGCCTATATGAATCTTGTGAATACTTAGGATACAAATGACATGTCATTAGGGGTTATTTACAGTTTAGGGTGCTGGTTTTGGATGTCCTACCGATGGTTGAGGTCCTACATTTGTTGCAAATTCTCCACAGCTTGTGTGAGCAACATCGTGTAGCCTAACATCTCGACCCATAGCTTGTGTGAGCATACCCATTTCACAGCTCGTGTGAGCATATACAGTTACAGTCACGGCTTGTATGAGCATTTTCCCGAGTATCCAATGTTATTTCATTTGGTTCAACAGGTAATAAAGGCTTGAACGAATGAACATATTTCTATGAATTGTTATATGATCTTGATAGATGAAATAGAAATTTTTAGTTTTATGTATGAATGTGGTGCCAATGAGGGCACATTGGTTAGGCTTTAGGTTGAATGTTTTTGTATGTTTTAAGCATGTTTGAATGTGTGAAAATGGTTGAATTTGGTTTAGCTTGGTACCTAAGAAATGGGTAATGTTTTGGCTTGTTTTGGAAGTCATTTTAGGTGCACACGACTTGGGACATAACCTTTCACACAGCCGAGTGCCACACACGGTCACTCCACACAGCCATGTGGCATATTTAATTTTGTTATAGGTTTTTCCCACACGGTCAGAGGTTGTTACACAACTTGGCAACACGGTCGTGTGACCCTATTTCAAATTATACACGGTTTGGCCACATAGTTTGGGCTCTGTCATACGGCCTGGCCACACGACCGTGTGACCCCTGTTTTTAGTTTTTTCTACATTTTTCTATTTTGTTTCAAATTAGTCCCTAATTGTTTCCAAATTGATTTTTAGGTTCCGTATACTCGATTTAAAGCTCATTTTTGTATGAATCCAACGAATGATGATTTGTTGTGAATAAATAGTATTTAAATTAATATTTGATTGGTTTTTTGATGTATTAAGATTTGTTATGTGTCGTAATTCTTTGAAACCCTAATTTGGTGACGGAGATGGGTTAGGGGTGTTACAACAATACAACATCGTCAAATACATAAGGTTTTGAGCTCAAACCATAAATATAACCTCAATAGTTCATATTTCCATCATAAACCAACTTATATTTACTATCTATATCATGAACATTCTTTTTGCCATCATTAATCTCATATCATCACATTTCCATTTTATAATTCTACCCGATGAAACTTCGTAAAAGAACTCCGTACACGGGTGAAAGGAATAGTTCCTAGTTACCCGTTTGGGTTAAACCTACATGAATAATGAATAATAGTGTCTGGTTACCCGTTTGGGTTAAACCTACATGATTAATGAATAAGTGTCTGGTGACTTGTTTAGGTTAAACCTAAACCCTAAAATCGAAAATACTATAACTTTCAAATTTGAGCTTCGATTTCAAAATGGATCTCAATTCTATCCTCCCATAGTCCCTTAGAACTCATAATTTCAAAATTTTCATGCATATTTAAAATTTATTGGATTTTAGTCCCAAAACTCAAAACTAATAACTTTTACTTTACAAACTTGTCCATTAACGTATCTAAGCTTCAAAACTAACCAAATAGCCAAAAAAGCTTTTATAAAACATCAATGGCATCTTTTACAAACTTTAACAATTTTGAAAACAGATATACGAGTTAATTGAACCTAATTGCAACGATCTTAAAAACATAAAAAATACAAGAAAACGGACTTGAAATCACTTACCAAATTAAAGAAAAAAGCTTGAAAATTGAAAACCCTTATTTCTTTCTTCACGTTTCGGCTATGGCTCTTTTTAGATGATGACAACCACCATCTTTTCTTTTATTTGACTTTTATACCTTGTTTAAACTAAATGTTTTAATTAATTATCTTCAAAACTTAATTAATTAATCCTTAAACATCATCAACTTTACTAAGTGGAATATGTCATCATTTTCTTCCATTCACTTAAGCAATATGGCTCAATTCCATAATTGATCCTTAAACTAAATAAAATTCCACAATGATTAATTTTTACCATTTTTACAATTTAACCCCTTTTTTTTTAATTAACTATCAAATCAACAAAATTACTAAACCAAAATTCAACCCACTTATTTAAAAACTCTGTAAATATTTAATGAAAACGAGGTCCCAATACCTTATTTTTCAAAACCACTGACTTTCGGTATACACCACTTGTACCTTGACTAACTAACCAATTAACAAAATATATCCAATCAAAATTTACCATAATACTATATTTAACTCATAAATATTAATTACTAATGTTCATGGACTCACTCGTCAGAATTGTGATCTCGAAATCATTATTTTTGACGCTACTGGAAAACGAGTTGTTACACCTCAAGCCAAGCCCGTGCCTATTGTCCTCAAGGTTGCGACACCAAGAACCCCTAGCCAAGCTCATGTCCAGTGCCATGGATTTCGTGACATTAAAGTTTGGGTGTGGCAACATTGAAGTTTGATGGGTGCAAAAAGCTACAATGAGAAATTTTGTATCCAAACTTAGCACAAGTCACATCATTCTCTTTAGAGGTTTTTTTTCAATGTTAGGGTTAAGGGATCTGATATATTTAAGGCATCTTTATCCACAATAAAAAGGGGGATCTTTTATCATCTTTTTGTCAACATCTTTTATCCCCTCACCATTTTTATCTTTCTCGATTTTTCCTTTCTTAACTTGGTGGTTATTTATTGCTATTTTCTTCTCTGTTTTCATTGGTCTTTTAGGTTTCTTTCAAATAGATACAATAATCTTCATTGTTATTTTGGGTTTTCCTTTAAAGCATTCAATAGATTCACATCTTGTTAGTTATCAAAAGTGCAAAAATATTACCTTGGGCTATGGATTTATCATCATTATTGTTGTCATTATCTTTAAAAAAGATTCCTGCAAGAATCACTAAACATTTCTAAACCTTGTCTTTTTTTGGTTACTTGATGAATCATTTAAGCATGAGATTGGCTGCTCTTTATATTTTGATGATGAGAAAGAACTAAGTTTTATGATGGTTGGTTGATTGAAATGTTGTATGATTAATTTTAAGGTTAGTGACTAAATCGAATAGACTTCAACACCTATAATTGATGCCTTTAGGCGAACATTTAGATAGGTAAGACCGAGAGAAGATCCTATTGTGACCTAATTTAATTGTCTCAATTTAGTTTAGAAAGGTCGAGATATAAACCAAACTAAATTGGGTAAAATGGTGACCGAGATGTAAAATTGGACCAATTAGGAGTTTGAGCAATTTAGATCCCTTATTCTGGAATTAGTTTAGCAACATGGATATCAACCAACCACCTTATCTCAACGAATTAATATGTAACACCCCAAAGTTTGTATATTTGTTTCCATGTATTTATAACTCAATTGTGTATATGCTTTAGTGGTTAAGTGCTTTGGGTGTGTGTGAGGTCTTAAGTTCAAGCCTTGTCTTAGGAAAATTTTTGTATTTTTCTGAACAAAGCCCTATCACTAGTCAGTAGGCTTATAGTTAAATGTTGGTCAAATATGTTAGAATGGGTATGCTGGTCTGGTGGTTCAGTGGAGTGTAAATAATCTGGAAGTCTAGAGTTCGAGTCCTTGCGCAAACAAGGGATTTATTTTTGTTAGTGGTGCCATGAAGTGTTTGAACTGAACTGAAATGCCGAAGTGGTAGAGGTGTAGTGGGAAGTGTGGAGAGAAAATTTAGGGATTTGGATAGTAGAACTGGTTAGACAATTTTAAGATAAATTTAAGGGATTTGGGGATAATGGGGTTGAATTTTTTTTGTTTATTTTATTTTATTTTTGTTATTTTTTTATTTTGAAATTCCCAAAGTTCCTTCATCATTCTGCTGTTTCTTCTTCCCCAGCTCTGCTGGACCTCTGCCAAAGTTTCTTTTTCTGCTCCATTCTTGTCGATTTTGGCCATTGGTTTACCTTCTCTCTTTTCGTTTGCTGGAGTTGCACTAAGAATTTCTCCCTTTGTGTCATTGTTCTTTTTCTTCTTCATTCATCGCATTAAGTTCTGTCGAAATCAAGTCTCCCAATTTCGATTGTCAAGGTTTCAGTAAGTCTTGTAGGTAATTTGTTTCTTTTTGATAACTTCCCTTTTGATGTGTTTTGTATATGACGTGTGGAAAATTCTGTGGTCACCAATCAGGGTTTTTTATCGTGTGAAAAATTCTATTCATTGATCGAAGGTGAGAGGTTAGTCGCTTTTGGGTTAAACTTTGATGCGAGTTCATTATGGATCGTTCTTTTTAATCAATATGCTATCGTGGATTTCGTAAGTGCCATTGTAGTTTGATTTTGTTATTCGTATTGTCTACCCCGACTAGTTAAATTCGATAGTAATCACTCAATTGTGGGATTGACTGTTAGTGTTTTTGTTGGTAGGGGTGAATCTCTTTAAGCACCCAGTCTTTGAACGTGATAATTGTTTAGGTACATCGAATCGTCTAAGGTGCTGGTGTTCTCAGGATTGCGTTGGCTGTGAATCGAAACCAAGTGTGTGTAACCGCAACACTAAAAATGGTAATCGGCCAAAAGCTAAAAAATAGGGCTGTCGATGCCACACGGGTGACGGAATACGGGTGTGTGATCAACGAGACAGGCCGTGTGCGATACACAAGCCAACAACATAGGCATGTGATCCCATCTCTACTATTTTGTTGCTAAGGTTGCACGGGTCTGCCGAGACGACTGTGAACCTACCGTAGGATCGGTAAGCTTACCTAGACTCCTAATTGATTGAAATAACTGTATGACTAATATATATATTTACATATTATCGAGCATGATGATATTTAATGAATTGATATTGTATGCGTTGTTGCTATGATATAGCATGTCATTATTGTATATTGCATTGCATTGGGTTGGGGGTTGGTATTGTTTGGAGGAAGTGTACTGAAAGTCCTCGGGCCTAATTTACTGGCAGCTTAGCTGTAAACCACTGTTTAGTGTCGCATTCAGTACTTTTTGGAGTGTAGGGATGGGTGAGTTGATTATATCCCCACAAGGAGTGTAAGGTTGGATAGAGACGGTGTGTAGAGGCTGGCCGGGTAGGATTTTGTGATCGTATATCTGTTATTGTACTGAATTAGGCTAAGGCCCAAATTGAAACTGAATCTGGTACTGAAAAGGGCTTGAGCCCAGACTGTGACTGTATCTTGTCTGTTTGCTCTATATGGGGATTAAACACTGAGTTTTCGTAAACTCACCCTGTTGATTTATCTGTACAGGTAATCCCTAGGCTTGGGCGGATCGGTGTGGCGGAGGACGCAGCGGTGGCCACACAACCTTATTTGACTCTGCTTCACACTTAACTGTGATTTTAAATTTCATTCGGGAATTTTATTGTAAATATGGCCTCTATGGTTTTTTCTTAAATTTGGGGTTTTTATTAGTTGTGGGTTATAACTACTAGTTTTAGGAAAACTCGAGTTTTCAAAAGAACCAAATGTCTTAACAAAATAATTACGAATACGCAAACTGTTTTTAAGGCTTCCGCGTAGAACAAACGTTTTGAAATTTTTTGAATGATTAATTAGCATGATATTAGAATTAATAAGTGATAATGAAAAGATTCTAAACAGAAAATGTTTTAAGCAAAGTTACGATTTCCAACACAAGTTATGGTTTTTAAACACTTTAACATGTGACACCTTCAAATTCAGCCATAATGATATGGCCGGGTTTGGGGCGTTTCATAATATTTGTTATACTTTTGAATGCTATTCAATTTAGTCTTCCTAGGTATAGTTTAGCGTAATTAAATTTGAATTATGAATTGTCGTAATATAGCAGTTAGTTATCAGCTAGCTAGACTTCTTAGTTGCATGCTTGATCATTTTCATTCACTTTATCATCTGGTCTCTCTTGGGTTCAATCCTTGGAATGCTCAAAGTGTTCCACTATAAAACTTACAAAAATTACACCTGACCTGTCACACTTGTAGTCAAAGTCACTTTTAAATCCTTATATTTTGTGTTAATTCTCTGCTCAGTATTCGTATGCAGTGGCACGGTCATCTTTCTCCAAATTATGTTTATATAATTTTTTATAATTAAAGCTACAAACTATTTGCACCGTGTACCCGATTATTATATGATAAATGATAATTATGCAAATACAAAAGATTTTCTTGCACCATATCGTGGGGTATGATATCATTTGAGAGAATGAAGCTAGACACGAGTATTAGAGATGGTTCACAAACTCTTTAATTTGAGACATTCTAGGCTTTGAAATGTGGATGAAAGGACATTTTTTGTTCTAAAAAAATATTTCACATATTAACATAACCTTAGTATATAAAAGAAGGTTGGATTGTACTAGCATGTTGCATACTTCATAACTTCATTCATAGGTGGATTGAGATGATCCATACTTTGAAGAGTATATGGAAGAATGAGATCTTGATAATCTTAATGATAAAAATTCAAATGATGATGATGAACTCGATCAAGGACAGAAAAATGATGATAAGAAGCATACGTTAAATATTAAAGAGAGAACAACTCAAAAATATGAAACACTAGAACAATTAGGTAAAGTTGCATATGATATTTATTTTTCTTGTTATTTTTATCAGTAATCGTATTATCAAGTACTTTTTTGGACTAACATAATACATATAATTATTTTATTTTATTTTTTAGAATTTTTTTATGGTACTAATAGTTTTTTGTAGTAATTAATATTTTTAAAAATATAAATTGAGTAATGGTGTAATTACAATTTGTACTACCAAACATGACATAGGGAATTGCGATATAATTATACTCTGTCAACCAAACACGTCTAAGGAATATAATTCATTGTAATTACAAGAGGGTGTAATTATTAACTTAATAGTTACGCTTGTTGGAAAAATCCCGGTTTGAAAAAAAAATTCTTGCACAACGGAAAGTTAAAATTTTGAAAACCAACCCGATTTGTGATATTTACAGCAATAAACCTTAACCAAATCCGTACCTTTGTTTTTGGCTTAGTAGATGTTCATTGTTACCAGCTTTCAACCAAATGATCTTCTTCACTATTCTTATTCCACAAACTACTTCGAGTGTGGGCTCAAACCAATTGAATCGAAACACAAAACTAGAAAAAATTTTATTTCATTTTGGGGTGAAAACAAAAATTCTCTCTTCTTAATAGAAATCGGTAGAATTGTTATTCTCAAAAAATATATATAATAGTTAAGAATAAATTCCTCTAGTTTTTGATAGAATAACAATCTTTCGAAGTTGTGTTAATAGCTCTACCAGTGCCATCTATTTATAAGAAAAGAAAGTAGAACCCTTGTTGAGCTGTAGTGGTTTATTTTCAAATAGAAAAAAAACATCCTACTTAGAATCGGACTAGGGTCGACGACAGACCCTAGTATTCCTACTAGGGTTAGCGCCTCCTTCATGTCCATGAGGGGGTTTTTGCCTCTCTCACATCGGGTCCAATTATGAGTGCTTCCTAGGCCTTTTTGACTGAGTACTCTATAATATGATCCAACTCGATTTACTTTTTATACTTCCCAAAATAAAATAAAATATTTATATATAAACCAATTTTCTCATCCCTATTTTAACCCTAGCAAAATTTTGAAAATTTTACCCTTAGTAAACATTTATCGATTTTTTCCTTGGTAAAATTTCAAGAAAATATGTTCAATATTTCACAAATCAACATGTTCACTATGACCGAATGGTTTATTTTCATTTTTGGGCTTCAAAACAGTCCTAAAACATAAGCTCATTTTATCAATTATTTTTTAAATAATCAATATAAGATTGCAAATGGATCATTTCCATTTTTGGAAACCTACATTCATTTCCAAATGATTCCATTTCTCCATTTCAAAGAAAACCATAATCATTCCTGAATGTTTCCTATTTCTCTTTTCATATTCATTTCGTTCATTTCTATTCAAACATGCAATTCATTTCTAGTTTCAACAAACTAGCGAAGGGACCGATTAGACATATGTAGTTGAGGCTCAAATGATTTATAATTAAATTCTGACCTTTCTTCTATTAATTATAAACTCATTTAGTCACGAAGTCATTCCACTATAGTATCATGACTAAGCTCTCCCCAACGACATACCATTACAAAAGTAACTATTCAGTGCTCGTCTAATGACCTTTTCACAAGTGTGTTACCCTCATAGGATATCATTGATCTCCTTGGGATAATATTCATTCTCCCAATATGATTATATTTTATCTCATGGTAACAATTACATCTTCCTTCATGAAAAGTCAATTATTATCAAATAGTGATCAAATCATCCATCACAAATATGGACGACCCGTGGCCACATTTACTTTTCATCAACCATGTAATGCCAATGAGAGGATATCATTTACCCATGCTTTGGGCTATGAATTTCACTGTTGTGAATGACGCTACATACTATAGAAGTCGTACACCCAACATACCAACTTTTAGTTCCTTATCTATTTGAACTCAGGTTTTTACTTACATCAAAGTGTACGAGTCACGAGTACATAGTTCGTCATTCATTCAGGATTTAGGTACGTCACACTATGAACATCATAAGTGAATAAATCCATAAAAAGATTTAAGATCTATTCTACTTGATTCATGTCCAATGTATTGTCAATCTTGTTAGTTACATCTATGTCTCTATCTTCTGGGAGTCATCCGCTTCAATGCCCAAGACAAGGCATCTCTCCAATTAAACTTGGTAGACAAATATTAGTCTTTTAATTGGTTTGCTCATTTTCTATAGACTAAGGACATGTTTAGGTTCGTCTACTAATACAAGCTATCTTTTCATATTATGATCCGACCACGTAATACCGCTTAGTATTAGTTAAACATTAGACAACCAATGAGTAACATTTTCTTCCATTTTACTTTGCGTGCAAAAACCATTTTGAAGACAATAATACAAAGTATATTAATCATAATCAATGCATTTTTTTAACCAATCTATTCGAAAAAATTACAAGTGAAGTAGTGAAGTAAATGAGTCATGTTTTGCATTCTTGTGCCCCTTCATATGTTTTCCAAAAAGTTCTCTAGCTATAAGATTCACGGCTAAAAAAATCTTCGAGGTTTGTCCTTATATGCGATTTTTTACTATGTCTACCATTTCATCAAACACTACCGTCTCCCTTATGTGTTTTTGTCCTTATGTGGTTTATTTGGGTTTGGCTATATTCGCACTTTTACAGTTCCATAGCTTCTTTCATACCTCCTATTCGACCCTTCATAGTGAAGTTAACAATGTAACCCTGCTTGACACTTATTCACACTATAGACCTGCCATCTAGGATAAAAACACAGCTTGATGTCGACTTTCTCGAATCTTGACACGTTTAGAAGTAGAACCATTATATCTGATAGGAGTAAGATCTCCTCCAGAATAAACAAGCATATAATCCCTCATTATCCGTAAATACTTGAGTATATGCTTAACTTCTTGTCAATGTCTTAGTCTTGGATTTCTCTGATATCGACTCACCAATCCCACTTCAAAATAGATATCTAGGCGTGTGTATAGTATAGCATACATGAGACTTCCTACTGCCGAAGCATAAGGAACATTTCTCATGTTCTCCCTTTCTTCCGCTATCTTAAGACAATCCTATAAAGAGAGATGAAATCTTAATACGAAGGGTTGATTTCCCTTCTTCGAATCGGTCATTGCATAATGCTCCAATATCTTGCCTATGTATGAAGCTCGAGATAATACTATCACTTTGTTATTTTGGCCCCTTAGGATTCGAATACCTAGAAAAAAAATTAGTTTCTTCCAAGTCCTTCATGCTAAACTATTGGGTTAACCACAGTTTAACCGATGAGAAGATCCCTACATCATTTTTAATGAGTATAATATCATCGACATATAGAAAGATAAAGATCATCTTTCCATCCTTTAGACATTTATAAACACAAGGTTCATCTATATTTTGCTCAAATCCAAAAGTCTTGATCGCTTGATCGAATCTTTGATTCCATTAGCGGGACGCTTGCTTAAGTTTATATATGGATCTAAGCATTTTGCAAACTTTATGCTCGTTCCCTTCAACTATATATTCGGTGGGTTGCATCATGTAGATGCTCTCTTCAATATAGTAGTTCAAAAATGTTGTCTTGACACCCATTTGCTAGATCTCATGATCGAGAGTTGCCATAATGGATAGTAATATGCAGATTGATTTGAGCATGGTAACAAGAGAAAAAGTTTCTTCATAATTGATACATTCTTTTTTAGTATAACCTTTTGCTACAAGTCTGAACTTATAAGTTTCCACTTTTCTATCCACACTTCTTTTCCTCTTGTAGATCTACTTAAACCCTATGGTTTTTATCCCTTCCAGTAAGTCTATAAGTTCTCACACTGAATTGGAATACATGGATTCCATCTTAGCTTTAATAGTTATTTCCCAGAGCTTAGAATCAGCACTCTGCATCGCTTCGTCATATGTAAGTGGGTCATCATCTTCATGTTCGACAAACTCAGTGTTAAAAACACTTCTACCAAATTGGAAGAACTCATGCTTACAAGAGACCCTCCCACTGCGATGAGACTCCCTATGCTAATGATCGTTTGCAAGACAACTATTAGGATATGGTTCTAGAATCGTTTTCATAGTGTTTTGTATATTTCCTGAAATCTCCTCGAGTACCTCTTTACTTCGAGGTTTGAAGTCATTCATGTAACTTTCTTAAGGGAAAGTAGCATGAGTTGAGACTATAACAATTTGCTCTTTCAGGTTATAAAAAACCACCCTTTGTTTTCTTTGGATATCCTAAAACATTCACAATTTGTTCGTGAGTCCAACTTCCTCGTATCTTTATCCAATATGCGGGTCGGGCATCCCCAAATCCTAAAATGATTAAGATTCAATTTCCTACCATGCCACAATTCTTATGGGGTTTTCGATGCTGCCTTAGTTGGCACATTATTTAGAATATAACAAGCCATTTGTACAGCGTATCCCCAAAAAGATATTGGCAGCTTCAAATAACTTAACATTGAACGTACCATGTCTAACAAAATTTGATTTCTTTTCTCTGCCATGCCATTCTCTGTGAGGTACCCTAAGAACTCATTAGATAAATATTCCACACCTCGATCATACCGAAGTATCTTTGTGGGTAAACCTAATTGTTTCTCCACTTCCGCGCAAAACTCTTTGAATTTATCAAAGGTTTCACTCTTGCAATGCATTAGGTATACATACCCATATCTGTAATAGTCATCAATAAAGGTTACATAATACTCGTAACCATCTCTTGCACTAACGCTCATAGGGGCACATACGTCAGTGTGCACAAGTTCTAGGGGTTTTACAGCCCTCATTCCTTTTGCATTAAAAGATCGCTTAGTCATCTTGCCTCCCAAGCAAGATTCACATTGTGGAAGATCAACTTATTTAAGTGAACTTCAAATGTCGTCTTTCACAACTCTAGTGATTCTTTCTCGGTTAATATGACCAAGTCTCAAATGCCAAAGGTATGCCTCATTAGAGTGCGAAGTTTTAAGTCTTTTATTTGAAATTTCAGTCTCAAGCAGTGTGTACATCTTTGGTTTGATAAAATAGATATTATTTGATAATTCATTCATTACAACTAAGATTTCGATTTCTAAATATTTCAATTCCATTATTAAAAGTCACGATCAAGCTGTCTTTATATAAACATGACATGGAAATTAAGTTCCTTTTGAAACTTGCTACATAGAAAACGTCTTTTAAAATAATCTTCCTAAAATTATCAAAATAACGATGTACATCTCCCACTACTTCAGCTACCACACTTGTCTCGTTCCTGGTTCGCAACGATAAGCTTTTATCTCTAAGATCTTTCGTCTCCTCAAACCCCTATAGAGAAACACAAACATGAGTAGTGGCTCTCGAATCGTTAACCCTGTGGTCTATTGAATCTTTCACTAAATAAGCTTCTATCACTAAGAGCTTCATACCTTTGCCTTTGGAAGCTAGGTATTCTTTTCACTTTTTACACTTTTCCTCGAAATGCCCTTTCCTGCTACAGAAGAAGCATTTAGACTTAAATAAGTCTTTAGGCTTTCTAGTTCTCTTCCTTTCCACCTGTGGTGGCCCAGAGACCTTAGTCTTACCTTTCTTAGTGTGTTTTCCTTTCCCTTTTGAGGAAGAAGCGATGACTATATTTGCTTCTACTTTTTGGACTGCCTGACTGTCATCCAACATCAACTCATAAGATTCTACCTCTTTCATGTGTTGTGTAAGCGTCAGGTTTTTACTGTCAAGGTTCTAAGCGGCCTAAAAATCAGCAAAATCCATGGACAAGCTTTTGAAAACCATCTCTATTTGGGTGTTTTGGTCCAAATTGGCCACATTGTCCACGACCTCGGCAAAGTAGCTCATAAGAGTGATCATATGGTTTTTGACCGGAATGCCGAGCTTTTATTCGGCATTCAAAAGGCATCTAGAATCGCTTTAGCAGCCTTACAGCTCTCTAGTTACTTATAGAGAGTGTAGGTTACGCTTGCCAACATATAGCAACGAGTTATCTCATCAGACTCTTCCCAGCGTTTTTTTGCTTTAGCTTGAGTGGCTGAAGGGCACTTACTATCAAGAACTATTTTAAGTTTATCATAGCTCAAGAGAATTATCAGGTTCCTTTTTCATTCTTTATAGTTGTTTTTGCTTAGTTTGTTTTCAGTGAGTATGTTCAATAAGGGAGTTAGTTTTAACTAAAAATAAAAACATTCATATATTAATATATTTCTATTAAGCAAATGTTTGAAAACATTTTGCAACATTACGATATGCATTAAGATGATGCATGCATCTTACATTAAATCTTGAAAATATTTGTAATTCGTTCTAACAATAATTATCATACCCATTGAATCAAGCCACCGTGGGGTGATCACACGTACTAATTTCTTAGTACATGAACCTAATTTCTTAGGCATTCACACGTATTAATAATCATGTAACGTTAGGTCATAATTCTAAATTAAGTAGAGCTCCATAGGGAGTTACTTAAATAGAAGAACTTGAGTGTATAACCATCAACTCAACGCCTATCGCATCATGCACCATAAATGAGTCATCGAGGGGAAATTTCATCGAGTAGCATGCTTTGACTACTTGTCCTCTTTTAAAGATAGAATTTCTTGACCTATCGCATGATAATGCCTACCACAAGGACTAATCCAATTATCATTTGATCATGAAAGAATTCTTCTTACTTTCAAGAAATCTCTTCAGTAAAATCCACATAACAATCCTACCGTGTGATAGTGCACTTCTCATGTCATCACAAGAAACTATTGATGGAGACCGTAGGTCTTGTTAAGGGACCTTCTCCCACTCAATATTTTAAAAAACATGCAAGGTTTTTATAATTTTAAGTTTCAATCATGTATGACCAATATATGCATGACAAGTACATGTGGCATTCTTTCCTAAACTATATGGCATGCTTATCTCATATATGCATGACATGCTATGACAATTTTATAATATTCACATTCAATTATTCACAAGAATAGGCTCCCTGGAAAGGGAGGTGAGTCGTATTTGACCACTTATGTAACACCCCAAAACCTGACCAAGAAGTTTAGACCGAATCTCGGAGCTTACATTGATTACCGAAATGATCGTAGAAAAATTTTGGTTCAACAAGTGAGAAAACAAACAGTATTTAGGTTATGTAAAATTCTCAGTTATCAAATCCTGATATTTCAAAATACAGTTGTTCAATCCAAATTACGTCTACTTGTATTTAACGCAAAATTTCATACCACAGTATTTAAAACAGAACTTGCAGTCCAAAACTGTTTACATAAAATTCATATTTACAGAAAATCCTTTATTAACTACTTTTAAAAACATGACACTTCTGATACCTCCAGCAAGCTGAGTCCAGCTATAAAAGACAGAAATGTGCCTAAAAGAGGAAACACTAAGGGGGTGAGCTACAAGAGCTCAGTGTAAGTTCATCACGTGACTAAAAACAAAATTACAGAACTCAATTCGATAGCAAAACATACTTACAGATATACACAGAGTCAGAAAGTAAAATTGGAACCAACGTCCCAACAGAATGTAATAATTCAAGCACACCATGTCACACACAAATACTCAATCACAAGTATTTTTTAGTCAGGCAGAATACAGTCAAATAATCTTACACCCAGAACACTCAAACAGATGCGTATAAATGTAGTCAAGTAATAAAATCTCACCCATCCAGCCAACACACCTCTCTGTCCCCCAATCACACCCCGAAAGAGTTATATATGCTCATCCAACCAAAAACACCACATAGGACCTCGAAAGGCCCATCCAACCTTACACACCATGTATATGGAATAAGCTACTTAGATAATAATATGCAGCAATGCTGGCATATATACAGTATAGTGCAGTGCAGTAAACCATTGTACAAACATGTTATAGTATAAACTATAGATCATATCAGAATCAGTCTTCCTTCTCTTCACAACCAACCCAAATATTTACTTTATGCAAGTGTATGTATGCATAAAATCTCACAGAATCAATGAACACATCAACAGACGGTCAGACAGAAACAAATATGCACACACACCCAGCTAACCTGGTTCAGAATCAGTCATCTCACACCATAGTCACAAATAACACATAGGCACGTTTTCAGATCAAAAACATACACTGAACTAAAATAAGTGACTTAGGGTCACACAACCGTGTGCTCTGGCTGTGTGGAAATGCCTAGACCAAGTGGAGGGTCAACACGCCCATGTGGGAGGAGGCACATGGTCGTGCGGATGAGGCACACGCCCGTGTTGGATAAGGACATGGTCATGTGAACAGGCCGTGTAACTCTCTGTCCATTTGTGCTAAATAGAATACAGGGCATACACGGTCATGCAAGGGTCTCACATGCCCGTATTCCCATCAGACACGACTGTGTGTCCAAAACACATACCCATGCAGGATCTCTAAATCCCTAAATTAGCCACACGACCGTGTGGTCAGGCTGTGTGACACCAAATCACTAAATCCCTAATTTCCAATCACACGCCCATATGCCCAGGGGACATGGCCATGTGAAAATTGACAATTTCCCTAAATCAGCCACACGGCCGTGTGGCCAGGCCATGTGACACCCAATTTAGCCCAGAAACCCTAAATCCCAAAAGCACACGACTATGTAAAATTCCCGTGTGGGGGCACTCGCCTGTGTGGCCACCCATGTGGTCACGAAACCACAATGAAATAGGCTGCAAATTGTGCATTTGCTGCCAAAATAGTTCCCAAACCTTGGGTAACTCAGCAAGATACCAAAATATGCTGAAAACATACGATTCAATGCAAAATTGAACAATTTCAGAACACCCAGATTTTGCCAAATTCCACAGAAAATTTGGCAATTCAACATCGAAACTTAACAATTCAGAAAACACCCATTACCACCGAATTTCACACATCCAGTTCATAATTTCATTAATGAAAAAGAAAGGTTTGAATCCCACACCTGATTCGCAATCAAAACGCTTAAAACCAATTGACACACATTGGCAACCAGGATACGAACTTGAAGCTTTTCGAAACCAAAAAGAAAATTGTTCTCTTCTCTTTCGTTTCAAAAGACGCAAGAAAGCCAAAAAGAAAAAAGAAAGAAGGAAAAAACGATGTTGAATGTGTAAAAGAAAGAAAACCAAAAATAAAATAAAATAAACATTAAGAATAATAAATAATAATAAAATAATAAACAAAATCTACTATACTTAAAAACCATACTAAAGCAAAATTGTTTCCCCAAAATGCACACAAGAGGACCCAAACCAAGGACTTAGAGACAAACTAACACACAACCAACCACTAGACCAGCAGGCCCATTTTGAAACTAAAATGCAAAAACGCACATAATTGGTCGAGCTACGCGCAGACCCTAATCACAAATCTTAAAACTTCCAACTCCAAAATTTGGGGTGTTACAACTTAAACCAAGTTTTTCCTTACCAGATCCAATCCTACACATGCACTTTCTCATTATCACACTTCTAACAATAATCGAATAACCTAAAGAAGTGAATGGAACAATACAACACATGTATTTTCTTATTACCACACTTCTTATCTTTAATAGATCAACTGTGGATCATCTTATACATATATATATCACAATCATATCATAAATAATTATTAAACAGATATATAAAGAGTTGGGTAATAAAATAAAATTGCCAGTTAAGGTTTCCATGGTTCTATTTCTAGAAAATAAATGAAAAACCATAAAAAAATACAAAGTTTTTTGCCACAAGGCATTCCTAGTGTCTTCGACCGCTATTGCTCCATCTTCTCCTCTTCATGGACTCCTTTTTTGGAAAAATTACATTTATGTCCTATATTTGTTTTCGGGTCACAAGAATTCTATAAATGAAAAATAATCATACGTAGGGATGATAGTTCACGGTCTATTTTCTAAGAACCACAACCTCGGCAAAAAAGATAATTATACAACAAATATATATAATATATGTCATTCTAAAAAAATATTTCACATATTAACATCACCTTAATATAGAAAAGAAGGTTGGATCTTACTAGCATGTTGCATACTTCATAACTTCATTCATAGGTGGATAGAGATGATCCATACTTTAAAGAGTACATGGAAAAATGAGGTCTTGATAACTTTAATAGTAGAAATTCAAATGATGATGATGAACTTAGTCAAGGACGGAAAAATGATGATCAGAAGCATACGTTAAATATTAAAGAGATAACAACTCAACAAATATGAAATACTAGAACCATTAGATAAAATTACATATGATGCTTATTTTTCTTATTATTTTTATCAATAATCGTATTATCAAATACTTTTTTGGACTAACATAGTACATATGATAACTTGATTTTATTTTTTAGAATTTTTTTATTGTACTAATAATTTTTTATAATAATTAATATTTTTAAAAAATATAAATTGTGTAATTACAATTTGAACTACCAAACATGACATAAGGAATTGCATATAATTACACTTTGTCAACCAAACATGTCCAAGGAATATAATTCATTGTAATTACAAGAGAGTTCAATTACTACCTTAGTAGTTACGCTTGTTGGAAAAATCCCAGTTTGAAAAACGATTTTTTTGCACAGCGGAAAATTAAAATTTTGCAAATCGACCCGATTTGTGATATTTATAGCAATAAACCTTAACCAAATTCGTACCTATGTTTTCGGCTTAGCGGACGTTCATTGTACCCGGCTTTCAACCAAACAATCTTCTCTGCTATTCTCATTCCATGAACTACTTCGGGTGTAGGCTCGAACCAATTGAATCGAAACACAGGACTAGAAAATATTTTATTTTATTTTGGAGTGAAAACAAAAATTCTCTCTTCTTAATAGAAACTAGTGGAATTGTTATTCCTGAAAAATATATATAATAGTTGAGAATAAATTCTCTCCCATTTTTGACAGAATAACAATCTCTCAAAGTTGTGTTAATAACTCTACTGGTGCCATCTATTTATAGGAAGAGAAGATAGAACCCTTGTTGAGTTGTAGTGGTTTATTTCAAATAGATAAACAAAAATTAATTGTTTACGTAGTTTGGTTTCCCTAGTTTGCAAAGCCTAGCTCAATGAGATGAATCCACTATCTTTGAACTTAATACAACCAGTAATTTTAGCTCTATCAGACCCTAATGTAGAATGTCACTTTTGTACTCAAAAGCTGTCCTATCACCACTAAATCCTCCTTACGAGAACTTAGTTTGTAAAACCAACAAGAAAAAGATTTTACTTTCTCTAATGCACTCTCACATTAATGTTCCTTAATGAACTGATAAGTGCTTTCAATATGCTCATTACATAAACCTATACAAGTCTCTCAAATATATAGAAAATTCGAGACTTGCTAACATACCAAAGATCAATTACAATCATTTCTAAAAAGCAACTAAAATCGTTAAAATAAACTATAATAATAACAAACAAAGTGAGGTGGAATGTTGGAAGATTAGTCTTCAAGTTTTGTTTCGATTCAACATTATTGATCTAAGAGGTTTAGTACGATTGATTCGATCCTTAAGATATGTTTCTCCAAGTGGATTGATCTTCATTGATGGACTTGAAAATATCCTAGTATGCCAAAGATTTTGTTTAAATAAATGCCCACTTTTAAATATTGCAAATAACACTTTTGCAGCAATGGTGATGGAAGTGGGAACTTCTATTAACACATATCAACCATTTCAAACACTTGCCTCAACAATTACTATAGAGATTTAGTTAATTCCTAGCCTTATAAATAGGAGCATCTCTCATTCTTTTATCATTCCATTTCTTTGAAGAGAGTTGCTCCAAGATTTATCCAATCCTTATTGAAAAGTCATCTAAGTAAGTTTTCAAGTTTTTTTTCTTTCAATTTAAGTTTTTTCCCTTTTTTACCTTCTAGTTCAAATGAGCTTTCTTCTTCTCCGTATCTCTTCCATTCCTTTGAGTCTTTTAATTCATAATACTTTTATTGATTTTTATCCCATGTTTGAATGCATTAAGTTAACACTTAGGCATATTTTGGTTCTTTTAATTATTCTTGGTTTGTTTCAACTAATTTTTTAACTCTTCTTCGATCAGCCTTTATTTATGTATTCTTGCTAAGTTTTTTTCGATTATCCAATGAATCTTGGGACATGTTTTGAGTCCTAGTACTCTTTAAAGACCAAAGTGTGTTTTCCTTCAAATAAAGCCTTGTTTTGGTCTTTTAAGTTAGATTTGGGTTGAATTGTGTTTTGAATCTTTTCTTCTTGGTTTCTTTCATTCTATTTTGTCTAATCTTGAGCCCATAAGTCCAATTTTCTTTTCCTTGAGTCCATTAAACTCCTTAGGTGAATGCCATCTAAGTCTCTCCATGATAATTTAATCACTTGGTTTCTTCATGTGCAAGTAAGGTTTACTCGTTGCAAAATCTTATACTTAAAACTAGCTATACTTTTACTTCAAATAGGACAAGTTATTTATGTAGCCTACATAATATATTCTTTTCTATTCAATATGTTACAACTTTGTTTATTCGATTAATAAAACATTCTTTGAAGTATTTATTTTACAAGATTTAATTCTTTTTTTTCTCAATAGATTCTTTTTGGTGTATCACTTGTTAATTTTTTTGTGTATCAAGTTAGTGTGTTACACGACCTAGCACACAGCTTGTGACACAATCATGTGTCACAAGTCAGACAGTTACACGGTCTAGCACACGGCTTGTGAGACGACCATGTGACCTAACTCAGTGAGTTACACGGTTTGAGACACAGGCTAGGACACGGTCGTGTGTCCCTTTGTTTGATTGTTACACAATCTGGGCCATGTCACACGGCAGTGTGATCCCTTTTTCAAATTTTGTAACTTTTTCCCAAATATTCTAATTTGTTTTGATTTAGTCCCAGATTGTTCCCAAACTGATTTTAAAACCTCGAAGGCCCGATTTAAGGTCCAAATGTACATGTACGCTAGGGTGTTGATAAATTTTAAGTGATCGTTGTTAAATGACATTAATGAAATGTTTTGATATTAAAGTATTCGAAATTGTAAGGTAATGCTCTGTAACCCTAATTTAGTGATGGAGACGGGTTAGGGGTGTTACATTTAGTGGTATCAGAGCTATAATTTAATCAGTTCTCAGATTGAACATAGCATGTATGGAGTCTAGAAATACATGTCATTATATAACCTATGATAGTGTGATATCTCCTAACTCAAATTGAATTATGTTTTGATATAAATAAAAGATGTCATCCAACCAAGCTGATTCTAATGAGGTTGAAAGTAATGTGCAAGGCTCCGTTCATGGAGTAACTAATAATGGGTCGGTACCTAAGGGCTGGAGAAGTGAGGCGAAAGAAGCATTCTTCCAAATAATGTCTGAATGGTTCTTTGAGTTCGTTAGAACGAACCCTATGGCTCAATGACCTCTACCCTCTCCCGTAGCGCAATCTGCCCCCACTATTCCTCATGGCTTAGAATAGGTACGAGTGAATAGACCTTCAGTTGATGATCCAGAAAAGGCTAAGTTCTGGTTAGAGAATATTATCAGAGTTTTTGATGAACTGTCTTTCTTTCCTACTGATAATTTGATATGTGTTATATCGTTGCTAAAAGACTCAGCATATCAGTAGTGGAATACTTCGATTGTGGTGGTACCAAAAGATCGTGTGAATTTGGATTTCTTTCAAACTGAATTTAAAAAGAAAAACATCAGTTAGAGATACCTTGATAAGAAAAGAAAAGAGTTTTTAGAGTTGAAGCAATGTCGCAAATCTATAGTGGAATATGAAAGAGAATTCGTGCAACTTAGAAAGTATGCTCAGGAATGTATACCAACAAAAGCTGTTATGTGCACTCGGTTCGAAGATGGTTTAAAGGAAAATATCAAACTATTAGAAGGGATTCTGGAATTGAAAGAATTTATGGCATTGGTGGATTGAGAACATAAAGCTGAAGAACTTAGTAAAGCTAAAAGAAAGACAAATTTTGAGGCTCGTGATATTGCTAAACGACTTATGAGAAAATCATTTTCATTTCCATCAAAGAAATCAAAAGAATTTCACAGTCATACATCAGCTTTAGTAGGAAGGCCATCTAGAAACAGTGGTAATGCAGGAAATAGTCAAAGTGGAACGAAAGATTCTGCAGTTAGATCTGAGGCTTGGGCACCAGCTAGGGCCTATGTAATTCGAGCTCATGAGGAAGCTTCAGCACCTGATGTGATTATCAGTACATTTTCTATCTTTGATACTAATGTTAATGCTTTGAGTGACTCGGGGTTAACACACTCATATATATGCACAATTTTAGTGTCGAATAAGAAAATTCCTTATGAGTCAACTAAATTTGTGATCAAAGTAATAAATCCTCTAGGTCAATATGTGTTAGTTGATAAAGTTTGTAGAAATTATCCTCTGATGATTCGGGATTGTAACTTTCCAGCTGATTTGATGTTATTACCATTAATTCTTGGTATAGATTGGTTAACTCTTCATGATGCTGTTGTGATTTGTAAACGAAAGCAAATTTTATTGAAATGTCAGAATGGTAAAATAGTCTAGGTTGAATCAGATAGATTTGATAGTACAGTTAATATCATTTCAACTATGTTAGCTCAAAAATATGTCAAGAAAGGTTGTGAGGCATATCTGTAACAACCCAATTTTCAGTGGTGTTGAAAATAGTGGTTTGAGACCACTAAATCCGACGAGTGAGTTTGAAAATTTTATTATTTATTATTTATTATTTATAATTTATAATTTATTATTTATTATTTATGAGTTAAATGTGATTTTAGGAAGACTTTTGAAATAGTGATTTGTGTTTTAGAAGAAAGTATTAAGTTAAGTGGTTTCGAAAACGAGGTATCGAGACCTCAATTTCATAAACCAACTGTAAATATTTTTATAAATATTTATGGAGTGTCATTGAGTTAGTATTAAAGTTTCGTTAGAAAATTTTAACGTTTTGATAGTTAATTAAGTATAAAGGACTAGATTGAAAAAGGTGCAAAACTTGTTAATTAAAGAAATAATGATTAAATGGCTCAAGTGATAAATAAGGGAGGACTAAAACAACAAATTATCCCAAAGAGGATGGTTGGGGCAACATAAGTAGAGAAAAATCATGAAATTAGGTGAAACAAGGGCAAATTTAGAAATTTTGTAAAAATTAAATAAATAAATAAGCAATTAAAAGAGTTTCTAACAATTTCTTCAAAATTCTTTAGCTAAAAGCGCCATAGGAGGTTCCCAAAAGCTGGTTCTCATATTTTTACTTCATTTAAGTTTAATTCTTGTCCTTTTCTTAAATTTTTTGTATTTTTAAGACTTTTACAATTCGGTCCAACTATTTATGTCATTAGTTTTTTTTATGGGTAATTTTGAAAGTTACCATTAATGAGTGCTGGATGTTTGTGATGAATTAACATGAATTTAGAGTTTTAATTTTATTATATGATGATTTTCTCAAGTGATTTCAATAGAAATTGATTTTAGGACCAAATTGTAAAAAGAATAAATATTAGGGTTTCATACTAAAATTATGTTGATCAAAGGTTGTATGATAGTTTATAATATTTAGATAAATTGTCAATTGATAAAAATTAGCTCCTTTGATAGGTTAATTGGAGAGGGACTAAATTGAAAAACTGTAAAAGTTGGGGTAATTGTGTAATTTTGAAAATTAAGGGGTATTAATTGTGAAGTGAATTGAACTGAAATAAATGCTAATGAAAGAATATTTTTACATTTTAGATCAAGAGCTCGTAGACAAACGTGAAAAAGGGAAAATAGCATTATAGTCCCTGAACTACTACAAAACTCACAAATTTACCCCAGGTAAGTTCGTATGGTTAAACTAAGTATTTATATTGTATTAATGAATGATATTATTTATTTATTATATTTTTGAAAATAAAATTATTATTAAATTATGAAATTAAATTGATTGTTCAAAACGAGTGGAACGCGGGATTGAGTACAGTCGTTCTATGCAATGGAGGAATTGACGGCAAATTCCCAAGTAAACTAAAGTTCAGCATTTGTTGTGAACTTTCGTGTTTACTCTCCGTTTAGCTCTCATAAGCTTCAGTTAACTCGTATGAGTGTCAGTTTAACCCTTATGGGTTTCTATTCATCTCTTATGAGCTTCCGTTCAACCCTTATGGGTTTATATTTAGCACTTATGTGGTTCTGTGTAGCCTTCAAGCTTTTGTATACGATGTACTCATATCTGTAAGACGTTCTCCGATTCGACAAGGGTTGGCAAGTGCATATGGAATTAATGTTTGAAGACTTAAAGTTATGATTGATATTGATCTGAAATATGTGAATTCATTGATGGAAGTTGTGTTTGGTAGGAATTGTATATTGAATAATTTATTTAAATGACTTGTTATAGTATGTTCGGTAAGATTTATGTTTAAAACCAATGAACTTACTAAGCTTCATTAAGCTTACTTGTGTTGTTTAATGTTCTTTGTAGATTTTTAAGAAGTCGGGAGATAGGATCAACACAACAAGCCACACTATCCAATTTGTTCTGGTAGATCTTGTAATACATATTATAGTTTATATGGCATGTATAAGGAATTGAAATGGGTATGTAAATGTCAATAATTACATTTTGTTTATGTTTCAAGTTAACTTATATATGTATGGTTTTATCATATTTGGTATAAGTACTAGTGTGGTTAATGGATGGATAGTTCATAAGCATAGTAATGAATAAATTGGTAAAAACATGTTGATATAGGTAGTTACATGTGTGAATTGATTTATGTTCTAATTAAAATGTTAGAATATATGTGATAATATAACCATATTAAAGTTAGGAATTTGTTGTTTTGGTGACCTTGTTATGGCCTACATGTATGAAATTTGAAGTGTGTAGGTTAAAGTCAAGAATAGGTGAGAAAAGAGGTCATACAATGGCCTATTTCTGTCCACACGGGCAGAGACACGGGCATGTGTCTCAGCAATGTATGACACACAGCCTGGCACATGGGTGTGTGGCCTGGCCGTGTATCCCCTGCATCTTAAATTTTCAAAACAGAATGCTCAGGTTTTTGCACACGACCTAGTACACGGACGTCTGGCTTGGCCATGTGACCCCTACACCCTACACACAGCCTAGCACACGGGCGTATGGTTGGTCATGTGACCCAAGTCAGAGAGTTACACGGGTATAGAGACGTGCTAGGACACGACCGTGTGCCTCACATCAAAAGCCCACACGGCCTATGACACGGGCATGTCTCCAATTTTGGAGATTTTGGGAAAAATTTTTGAGATTTTGGGAAAAATTCCCTGAGTATCCAGTTTAGTCCCGATTCACTTCTAAGGTGTATATTGGGCCTCAAAGGCTCATACAATGGACAATATTAGTATTTTATGATTGGTTTCTGATATGTTATTAAATGTTATAAAATATTTGTATTTATTTTGTAAAGTCCGATAATACTTTATAACCCTGTTCCAGCGACGGATAAGGGTTATGGGTGTTACAATATCTAGCTTATATATTTGATTCAAGGGCTTCAAAATTGAAATTAAAGTTAGTTCCGACAATTTGTGAGTTCTCGAATATGTTTCCAAAAAAGTTACCAGGGTTACCAACAGTCAGAGAGGTTGGATTTGCTATTGAGTTAGTACCGGGAACTTCTCCAATATCGATAGCTCCGTATAGAATGGCACCTACAGGGTTGAAAGATTTGAAAGTGCAGTTGCAAGAATTGACAGACAGAGGATTTGTTTGGCCTATTTTTTCTCCCTGAGGTGCACCTGTACTATTTGTTAAGAAAAAAGACGGGTCAAAGCGATTATGTATCAACTATCGACAGCTTAATAAAGTAATGATCAAAAACAAATATCCTTTTCCAGATATCGATGATATGTTTACTCAATTGAAATGTTCGATAGTGTTTTCAAAGATTGATCTCTGTTCTATATATTATCAGTTACGGGTTAAAGAAGGCAAATTTGTAGCTTATACTTCTCGTCAATTGAAACTGCATGAGAAAAATTACTCGACTCATGATTTAGAACTTGCAGTTATTGTGTTTGCATTAAAGATCTAGCGACACTATTTATACTGAGAGAAATGTCACATCTTCACGGGCTATAAAAGCCTGAAGTATTTGATGTCACAAAAAGAATTAAATTTTAGACAACGTAAATGGTTGGAGCTGCTAAAATATTATGATCTGGTCATTGATTATCATCCAGGAAAAGCTAATGTTGTTGTTGATGCTTTAAGTAGAAAATATTTATTTGCATGTGATTTCACCTGTTGATGTTGAAATTCAACCAGATATGTCTTACAGTGAAGAACTGATTAGAATTTTAGCTCGGGAAGTTAAAGAATTAAAGAATAAACTTATAGAGTTGGTTAAAATTCTCTGGAAACATCATGGAGTGGAGAAAGCTACCTGGGAACCAGAAGATGCTATGAAAGTGCAATACCCGAACCTATTTTCTGGTAAGATTTTCAGGGACGAAAATTCCTTTAGAGGGAAAATTGTAACAGCCTGTTTTCAATGGTGTCAGAATAGTAGTTTTGAAACCACGATTTCGATGAGAGAATAAATATTTTAATATTTATTTAAATTTTATGGGATGATATTAGGATCGTATTAAAGTTTCGTTAAGAAATATTGAAGTTTAAATGGTTAATTAGGTAAAAAAGACTAAATCATAAAGGTTGCAAAAGTGGGTTTCTATTAGTTAAAAGGGCTAAATGGCTATGGAAAAGTAAATTAAGGGATCTAGTAGGTAATTATACCATATATGTTGATGGTGGACAAATATGAACATGTTTATGTTAGTTTTTAAGTTATAATATAAGGGTAAATAAGTAAATAAACAAAAAATCATGAAATAAACCAAAACAAAGCTATCGTCATCTTTCTTTTTTCTTGTTTGAACCAAAATTATCCATTGAAGGGGGAAGAAGCTTCAATTTTGAGTTTCTTCATGCATGGTATGTATTTGAGCCCGATTTTAGTGATTTTTATGTTTTTGAGCTCGTATTAACTTAATCTAGCTAGCCTGGGGGTTAATTTGCAAGACAATTAAAGGTTAAGGGATTTTCCATAGTTGAGTTTGAATGTGTATTGATGCTAGTTGATAGATTATCAATCTTAGTTGTTTGTTTTGTTAAGTGGTTTTTGATGAATTTGAGATTAGGGATTAAATGGTTGAAAATGTAAATCCATGGGTTTTAATGTGAAATGTTGGTAATTATGGGCTATTTCAAAGTCCCTAGTAGAACCAATTAACATGGGTTTAGGTTAAAATGGTTAAATTTCAAGTTATGAGCTTAAAGACTAATTTGTGAAAAGTTAAAATATTAGGGGTAATTTCATAATTTTAATTAATATGAATTATTGATTGAATTGAAACTTCAAGTTATTTGAATACTTAATTGAATGAAAATATCTATTTAGATCAAGATAAACAACAACAGGATTTAAATCGAGGAAAAGCTAAAGCTTTGGATTAGTCTCCAACTTTACTTCTACGACTATAGTTATCGAGGTAAGTTAGTATGACTTATAATTGTATTAATGATAGCTAAATTGATTATCTACTATATTGTGTTAATATAAACAGACTTGAATATATATATCAATGTTTTGAGTAATTGACGAATAAATCGTCCCGTTTGAACGTTAAGAATTCTTAGGATACAAATGACATGTCATTCGAGATTTCATGTTTTGGGTGCTAGTCTTGAATGCCCTACCAATGGCTGAGATCCTGCATTTTTTGTGGATTCTCCATAGCTTGTGTGAGAAGCATCATGTAGCTAACATTTCGACCCACATATCGTGTGAGCAAGCCCATTTCACAACTCATGTGAGCATTACTAAAAAGGAAAGGTTACAGTTATATGGAAAGGCACACTATGTGTGAGCATTCCCAAATATCCAATGTAATTCTAAATGGTTCAATAGGTATGCAAAGGTTAATGGCAAGGTATGTATACAATTGAATACTGGTTCATGATCCTATGAAAAGGTTAATGAGTTAAATGATGTGTACATGAAATCTAATTATGATATTGTTGAACTCATATGTATCATGTATGAACTTACTAACTTGCGATTTTGATGGTACTTGTATAGGATTTTACTAAGCTTATGGACTTGGTGATGATATTATGCTTATTTTATAATTTGTACTTAAGAAATGGTAAGTTATGTTTGATTTTATACGAGCTTACTAAGTACTAGTTGCTGGCGTATTTATTTTCCTTCATTACATAGATTATCGAAAGCTCGATCGGTTGGAAGCTTGTCAGAGATTTATCACACTATCTACAACCATTTTGGTGGTTTTTAAGTTATTTCGGCCAAGGTTATAAATGGCATGTATAGGACCTTTTATAATGATAGTACTTGAATGTGTTAATGGTCAATTTGGTGTATATATGCTTTTGGAGTTTATGTTTTGTTTGATGGACTTTAGTGCCTTGATAAGTTAAGTCATTTTGGCCACTTTTAGGTACTTAAAATATATGGTTCTTTTTGTTATGTTTGAGGTGAAATGTAAATGGTTATATGTGATATCATTTGGTAGTTAAAGGAACTAGGTATTGTGCTTGAAATATGCCTATATATTGATTTGTTTTGGTTAATGAAGTTTTGGTATAAATGTAGTGCCTTTGAATGGCATATTGGTTAGATGAAATAGAATGTTTGAATGGTATGTTTATAAGTGTTTGAATGGTATAAATGTAAAGGTGTTTATAAGTTCTTAAAAGGTGAACAAATGGATGGTTGATTAGATGTATTTTGGCCTTAAAATGGCTTTTTTTAGGGTCAAATTATAGAGCACACGGTCGTGTAACACACACGGCCTGGCTACACGGTCGTGTGTCACTTGTTAATTTTTGGTATTTCAAGTCAGTGTGTTACACGACCTAGCACACGACCTGTTACACGGCCATGTGTCACAAGTCAGAGAGTTACACGGTCTGGCACACGGCCGTGTGACCCAACTCAATGAGTTACACGGTTTGAGACACGGGCTGGGACACAGCCGTATGTCCCTTTGTTCGATTGTTACAAGGCCTGGGCTATGTCACATGGCCATGTAACTCCTATTTTCAAATTTTGTAACTTTTTCCCAAATATTTTGATTTGTTTTGATTTAGCCCTGGATTGTTCCCAAACTTATTTTAAAGCCACGAATGCCCAATTTAAGGTCCAAATGTACATGTATGCTAGGGTGTTGATGAATTTTAAGTGGTCGTTGTTAAATGACATTATTGAATATTTTCACATTAAAGTGTTCGGAATTGCATGGTAATGCTTCATACCCCTAATCCAGTGACGGAGACGGGTTAGGGGTGTTACAGTTTGGGATTAATTACAGTTCATGGAAGGAGCGTTTTGTAAGTATTAAGGATTAGTAGGGTAACATTGTTTTTTTCCCTTCAATTAGATCATTTTGCTTTAAAAGTCTTGTAGGTCTCCTTTGTCAGTGTCTATAGAAAGTTTGTATTATCTTCATCTTTAAAGGTACCATTTCGAACCCAGTCACAGTTTGGCAAGTTACCTTTCAAGAGTTATCCTACTTTTTCAATCCCCGAACTATTGCTAGAGACACTCAACCTACATCTTGATCAATATCGCTTTGGTAAGCTACCCTATTGGTATTGTTAAATGCAAATGTGATTCCTCTTTAGACCTTGCTTTAAGTTTATATAATATTGGGGTTGTTGTGCGAGACCATGTCAGGAATATTGTTGGTGGCTATTCAGACCTGGTAGCAGCCTTATACATTAAGGTTGCTAAAGCCTTGACTATCTATACAATGTGTTTAAAGGTTAAAGATAACAGATGGCCTAAGCTCACTTTCAAATCAGATTACCTAAATGTTATTTTCAGCTCAACTCATTCAATGTTTTTAGAAATTGGGCTACTGCTACTGTAGAACAAGATATATTTTTCTTTGGTCTTACTTTTTCAAGATTTTTTGTTTTCTTTGTTCTCGAGAAAGGATAATAAAGTCATGAACTGGGTCACAAAGGCTGCTACATGAAGACGTTCCTTTTGTTGATAGGTTTGCTAGCCCACTGTTGAAGTTTCCCTCCTTACTATTTCTTTAATTTGAACTATTTAACTGGTTTAGCCTTTGTTTTCTATCCAAGAAAAAAGAATAATATAAAATTAAAAAGCTTCATATATAAGTAATATTTTTTTCATGTAATGGTCATAGTTATATTTATTCTTTTTTATTATCTTTATGGGAAGCGAGTGTTTAAAATTTTAACTTTGGATTTAATGTTAACTAGAACTTTAATTTATTACAATAGTGATTGTGCCTTGGCGTGTGTACACAAGGGCTTTGAATCAACACAATTAAATTTAAATATCTAGCAGTATGTTGCAAGTGTGACAGGTCGAGTTGTAATATTTGTAATGGTACAATGGAACACCCAAGTATTCCAAGGATCAAACCCAATAGAGTTTGGGGACAAAGTGATCAATGTGCAACAAGCATATGAGGGAATCTAACTAACTAATCTCTAAGCATTATATTACGACAAATCATAATTAAGGAAGGTAATTACACTAAATTAACTAACTAACACTAAGAAGGACCAAATTGTAAAACAATTAAAATTATGCAATCAATAATCCAAGACATACAAACAGTTGGTTGACTTCCATGTTGCTGATTAGTCTTTGGATTAGGGATCTAAAATGCTTAAACATCTAATTGGCTCAATTTTACCTCACATTCATCATTTTACCAAATTAGATGATTTAGTCTGGTTTATCTTTCGACCTCACCAAACTAACTCGGGACAACCAAATTGGTTCACAATAGTATCTCCTCTCGATCTCACCTATCTAAATATTCACTTAGAGGCGTCAATTCTAAGTTTTGAAGTCTATTCGATTTAGTCCAATTTTTACAATTTAGTCAATGTACCAAAAACTAACCAAAGAACACTTCCATCAACCAACCACCATAAATTTAGTTACCAATCATCATTTTCATGCAAATAGCAACCCAACACATATTCAAGTCATACATTAAAATACTTCTATCAACCAACCACCATAAATTTAGTTACCAATCATCATTTTCATGCAAATAACAATCCAACACATACTTAAGTCATACATTAAAATAAGCACAATAGTAAGGTGAAAGAAAGCTTAGGAATTTCTTTGGTGGTTGCGTGGAGAGGATGATGACAACAACAATGGAGGTGAAAACACAAATAAAGTTCATATTTGTATGCGTTAAAAAGAAAATAGAGCTGAAATATATTAAAATATTTGGATGAAAATGAAAATACAAAATGCACTTTGAGTATCAAAGTGCAAATAACATAAGAACTACAGTAAAAATTAACTAAACTACCAACTAAAACTCAAAAGCTATGAACTAAACCCTAAAAATGAAGAAGAAGTAACTACTAAGCTTAAAACATGAAAGAAAAGATGGCTCTTTTGAAGTTATCAACCAAAAGTGCTTTTAATAAGTTGAGATACAATCTAAATGTAAGACAAAAATGCCCCTAAAAGTTATGTTTTAGCTTGGGATGATGTTAGACAAAAGATTACCCTTGCAGCAATTTTCTCCCCGTCAGGCAGTGGTGTTGCGACACCTTAGACAGTAGCACAAGTGTGGTTCTCAGTATTGCGACATCCCCTGATCAGTGTCGCGGCATCACTAGTATTGACTCCAATTTCTTCACTTCAACACCTTTAGGGATATCACGATCTTGGAGGCTCGGTGTCACAATTTTGGCAATGTCGTAACTCTCTCGATAGTAGGCTCTATGTTGATTTTGCATTGAAGTTTTGCATCCTTAAGGCAAAGGGATTTCGTGTCGCACTTTCATGGCATCAATATCGCAACACCCACTCTAAATGATATTTTTCTCGAGGTCGAGTCATTGCCATTTTCCTACACCAAATCAAACACATCATTAGGTTTCTCACGGCACAGTTTTGTCAATTTAGGTTTCAATAGGGACAAAACTAAGCAAAAATGTTTATTAATGGTAAAAGCTAGAACTCAATAAAAACATAGACAAGACACTTAAATTGCTTGAGAATAAGCTCCTCGAGTGTATTGGAGAGCCTAATTTAACGTAACAAATTACGGTAGATCAAGTAGTTGTAATACCCCGAAAATTACTACAGTAAGAAAGTAAAATAATATTCCTGATATAGTAAAATAAGGAAATAAAGTGATAAAAAAGGGTAATTTTGAGTTATGTCAACATTAAGAAGTAAATTATGACATATTAATTCAAAAAAGGATTAAATCGCAAAAGTGAGAAAAGTTTTGTTGCCCAAGGGTAAATATTCAAAATTTGAGGGGTTAAAGTGCAAATAAGAAAAAGTTGAAGGACCAATAGTGAAAATATTTTAAGGTTGGAATAATCTAGAAACTAAGGAAAATGGATGAATTAGGACCAAATTGAATAATTGAAGAATTATGAGGGACTAAATTGTAATTTTACAAAATTAAGTAATGACTCAAGGATGGAATTTTAAAAAATCATAAAGGGAAAAATGGTCATTTAGAAGAGAGATAAATCTAGAAGATAATGATGATATTAGAGATATTTTAGATTAATTAAATAAATAAATATTAGTTTATTAATATTTTAATTTCATTTTTAAATGATATTTTATTATTTTATTATTTTATTATTTAGTATACATAAGTAGAAAGAAAGATGAAAAGGAACCAACCCGGCATCTTTTCCATGCAATTCACGTTAGAAGAGAAGAGAAGAAAGAAAGTTTTGCTTTCTTTACAATTTGGTCCTTTTACCAAAAAAAATTCACCATTTTCACCTAGAAATCAAAAGAATTTACATAGCCATCAAGAGAAAAAGATAACAAGGAGAATATGGGGAGCTAGAATATCAAGTTGGATTCAAGAAATTGAAGCTGGAGGAGAGAGAAAATCAAGTTAAAGGTTGAAATCAATAGGACAAGGTAAGAACATTGAGATTTCAATATATTTTTAAGTTTGATATTATTGAAATAGCATGGAAAAAATGTTATAGTAGAGTTTTCTTATATAAATTCTTATGTTCTTGATATATTAGTGAAGATAAATAAGTGAAAGTGATGGGAAATATTATAGAGAAAGGGAATAAGGAAGTTATAAACTTTGTAATTAACATTTTGCACTAAAATAGTTTTGGACAGCAGCAGTAGGTTAACTTTGAAAAATCACCATAAATTGTGGAAGTGAAATTATAAAATGAAAAAAATATGGAATTAAATTTTACTGAGTCTAGTTTCTCTTAGAAGAAACGGTGTAAGTAATGGAATTGTAAATCATGAGATATAATAGATTTTGTGAGACAATGTCAGAATGATTTTGGGTTCCCCTGTTCTGACTTTGGAAAATCATAAAAATTGTAAAAAAATAATTATGGGTTATAATTTATATTTTTAAAATTATTAAAGAGTCTATTTTCAATAGAAATAAACGGGGATATCATCCGAATTCTGTACAAGGAGATAATTAAATTTTAGTGAAGAAGGGTCGGACCTATTAGACAGCAGAACAGAGGTGACTTTAAAGAATAAACTGTACTTATTGGATAAACCAAAAATTATGAAATTTTTATGGTAAGAATATATGTAAGTCAAGTTTCAGGGAAAATTAGAGGATCCTAATTTGGAGTTCTTTAGCTCAATATAAAAATAATTTAGTGGCTATGACTTAAATGGACAGTTTTGAATAAATTTACAAGTAAATAGTAAAATCATAGATAATGTTACTTATAAGCATATTGTATAAATTAAGGATGTGGAATGGAGAGGAGGAGGAAAATATATATATGAATATTCAGCTAGCATGGATAATTTGCACGTTTTAGGCTCAGGGACTAAATTGAATAAAAGTAAAACTTTAAAGGTAAATTTGTAAAAATGTCAAAAGTGACCAAATTGCATGAAATGAATTGTTTTATTATTTAAATTAGTAAATTGAATGAAATATTAATTTAGATCAAGATTGGGTGGAAATTTGAGAAAAATAGAAAATTTCTAAAATGTCCCTAAATTTTGGTATTTCTACAATTTAGCCTAGTAAGTTCGTATGAACTATATTCTGTATAATTTTAATTGAAGTGAATGCTATTTGGTAATGAATATTATATATATATGTGTGTGTTTTATTATTGGAATTGAATTATTATTTGTAATATGTATAATTATTTGATGCATTGAAATGATTATCGGAAGCTCGATTAAGTTGGAAGCTTGTTGGAGATATATCACATTATCCATTGGTTCTATCGATAATTTTGGATGATTTGATTCTGGTTATAATGGCATGTACAAGTGAAATTGGTTAACGTTAGCTCATTAATGTTTTGATTTTGATTGGTTATAAATATGAATGCTTGATGAAAAGAAAAGTCTGAAAATTAATTAGTAAACTCTGGTAATGCTCTATAACCCTATTCTGGCGATAGATACGGGTTAGGGGTGTTACAGTAGTAGCTTGTTCTTTTTGAACAAGTAAAATATTTCATTTCATTTCAAAAGAGGAAAGGTCCAAACCAAAACTATTATAATATCCCAGCCAAATTGGAAACAAACAAACAACAACTTCACCATAAGCAACAAACAAATACCAATTAATTCGTCTACTAGTAGAATTGGGAGAGGGATCATCACCATGCAAAGAGGAACAATAATCCTTTTAAAAGGTTTCAACCATTTATATAGAGGAGCCATATAAATGTGTATGATCTTGTTTACCATATGAGTCTTCCAATTTCATTGATTAATGGATGGAAAAAGCTAATCATGAAGATAAAGAATCATTATAGACATGAGAGGATCAAGATTCGAAAGACTCAATGAATCAAAATCACAAAGGACTTAAATAAACAAGTCTAAGTGATTCGAGGGAAACAACCTAACTACGGGCCACCAAAAGCTTATTATTTCAATTTGACCTAATCCTACCTAAAAAAATGGTTGAAATTTGGCATCTAGATGAACTAGAGTTTGAACGAAGCTCGGTGGTCAGTTGTTCCAAGGTCAAATAGTCAACCACCATTCCAACACTTAAGCCTAAGTCTAAGAATCAAATAGTCGCCGAGGATCTCCTATCTGAGATTCCAACGAAAAATCGGTCGCGGTAGAAAGACTACTAGAAAAGGTAGTACTTAGAGAGAATTTATCGTTGGTAGTTTGTAACATGCAATGGGATAGACTCAAGCTAGAGACGTGACACCAACAACAAATCTACCTAAATAGAGCCTATAGCTATTAACAAACTGAAAAGAAACAAAAACTCTCGTAAACATGATAGCTAAAAAACAAACCTAGCATATACTCTATTTTAAACGCCAGCAAAACTTGGGTGGAAACCCGAATAGTGTCGACACAAACACTACCCTTTAGAAAACAAAAGAGAAAAGTACGATACTTACTCATATTGATTTTCTTTAATACATTTAAGAGAAGAGGTTATCCAAAATTTAAACTTTAGACTTTGTGTCAAATAAAATTTTTAAGCAGCATTAGTCCGATGAAAAATAAACAAAATATTAAAAAAGTAAAATATTAAAAAATATTTTTTTAGTTAACATTTTCTAAAAAACTAATAAGATTAAAAATTTTAATGCAATAAGAGAAAATTAATAAAACAAAATATGTTGGAGAAAAAAAACTAGATAGTTGCTAATGTCTATTATTTATCATTATAACAATAGCTAGTTTAGAGGGTTTAGTTCCAATAAAGGCCCATTTCCGAAATCATTTACGGAAATGGACCATTTTTTAAAATAATAACGGATATGGACCGAAAATCCAAAAACTCAGGGGATAACCCAGAAAAGCGCTTCCACGTCAGTGCTTTTTTCCTTGTGTCAGGCAAAAACGCGCTGACGTGGAAGCGCTTTTGGCCGTGTAATCCCCAATGGGTTATTTGCTAATTAAGGCCTAGGTTTAGGGCGTTTGGGTTTGATTAGGGTTTAAGAAATTTTAAATTAGGGTATTAGGTTTTTAATTGTTTAGGGTTTAGGAAAATTTAAAACATTGTAACACTCGATGTACCGGCTATTATAAAAAATTATAAAAAATATTAATTAAATTATAAAATTTAAATAATATTAAAAAATAAAATTAACCCTTACCATTTGCATTTGGTCGACGGAGATATGTCTATCATCGAAACAAATTAATTGCCGGGTCATTGCTAACACAATCAAATTTCTTAGAAATTATAAAATAATAATAATTCAGACAAAAATAAAAAAAAATTAGAGAGCTTTTTTGAGAAATTTAGAGAGAAATTTGGAAGAATAATAAAATTTGGTGTGAAAAAATGGGTTGGAGGTTTATACTTTTTCTTTTTCCTTACCGTTGGAGGCCCAACGGTCAAATTTTTAAACTGTCGTTGAAGGTGACAATTGGGGGAAAACACAACCAAAAGCGCGTCCTTATTAGCGTTTTTTAGTAAAGCGCTTCCGCATTAACACGCTTTTACCTGACGTAAGGAAAAAAATACTGACGTGAAAGTGCTTTTCTGGATTATCCCCTGAAAATATGTCCATGTCAATGCATTTTTGAATTTTTAGTCTATACCCATTATTATTTTTGAAAATGACTTATTTTCGTAAATAATTCCTGAAATGGACGGTCATTGATACTAAACCTTAGTCAAATTATTTATGATAATTCATCGATTAAAAATAGTTGAGGGATTCGATGTATGAAGCCAGACCTTACAAACATTGACAGGTTAGCATATAAATAAGAATCCGACGTAGGACGTGTCCAAATTCAGACTATTAGAAACGTCATTATTGTGTACCACAACCACGTGAACTGATAACGAGTTGCCCAATCACTAGTCATAGGTGTAGGGTCAGTCCGCTTCCCTCCCTATGCCTTAATTATATATTAACTTTGGTTAAAATACACCATGACTCTCTCTACTCTTCACAAATTTAAAATTTAGTCTCTATACTTTTATTTTTATAAAATTAGTTCATTTATTTTGTAGTTTAAAATTTAAGTCCAACTGTTAACACTGTTAAAATTATTTTATTACATTGAACTACCCAAAATTTTTGGAAAACTTTTTATGGCTTTTAATTTTTTAAAATTTTTAATTAAGTTTTTCTATTTTTTTAAATTTTCATTAGTCTCACAAAATTTTTGAAAATTTTAGTTGGGCCCCCTCAAAACTTAGTCTCAATATTCACCATTGTTTATTTATTTAGTTAAATTGCTAAGTGAGTAACTTTTTTATTTTAAAATGTCATACTAAACATTTAACAAAAAAATTTAACAGTGTTAATAATTAGACTTCAATTTGTAAATCTAAAAAATAAAAAGACTAAATTCTTAAAAATAAAAATATAGAGACTAAATTCTAAATTTATGAAGAATATAGAAGTCTGTGGAATATTTTAATCATAAAAATTTTCCATTAAATACCATATTTTACTAATTTAATTTTTGATCTACTTTATTATGTTTATGTTTATCGGTTTGTGCATGCTCCTTTGAATAGATTTAATTTTGCTTTAAACTAAATTGTGATGGCTTTTTGAAATGATAAGGGCTCTAGGGTTTATATACCATTGTTGATATCTGCATTGTTAGAGTAAATTATATTTTAAGTGTTTTTTAATTTTTGTACATTTAGAATTTTGTTTCTCTATTTTTTATTTTAAAGAATCTAGTTCTTCAATTTTTTGAGTTTAAAAATGTGAGTTTAATTATTAAGACAATTATTTTTTTAAAATTTAAGTTTATTATAATACTATTATTTTAGTTATATAAATACGATGCTAGTTAAAAAAATAAAAATATCAACAATTGAGGTAAATAGATTAAATTTTTAAAAATAAAAATATTTGTGATTTACTTTTAGTGTAATCACTTGGCGTCTAGCCTTTTTAATCGGTAAAATTACGGTATTTTGATTCTTTTATTGAAAAAATAGGTAAATTAATCTTTAAGTATTTTGAAATGTGTAAATTTGTCTTTTATTTAAATTTTTTTGTTAAATAATGACGTGGAAAGTGCTGAAAATTATTTTTATGGGTAAACTATAAATATAGTCACCCAACTGTGGCTTTCGTTCTATTTTGGTCACCCAACTATTAATGTTTTCAATTTAGTCACTAAATTTTTCGAAATTAAATATTTCAATCACTCTAAGATGATGTTGGCTTTTTTTATTGGTCTAGTAACAAAATTAGCCCTCTAATATTTACGCATTCTATCAATTTGATCCTAAATATAAAAAAATTCAACAATTTTGGCCCTCAATGTTGACAAAATTTATCATTTTACTTCTAATTCTAAAAATAATAATAAATTTGGCCCTCAACATATACAAAATCTATCAATTTAGTCCTAACCTTAAAAATTAAAAAATATATATTAAAAAAATCATTCTTTGTCCTTTATAATCCACTAGCTAACCCATGTAAGATATTAAAATAAGAAAAAGAGTACTCTCTTTCAAGTCACTTGCAACAATTTCTTTTAGGGGTGAGCGTTCGATCGAATCGAATCGAATGAAATAAATTTTGAGTTAATCGATGTGACGAATCTTATTTTATCATCCTAACTCGATTTGAAATTTTCTCGAATTGATTCGACTGAGATTGTAACGCCCCAAAACCCTGCTTAGAAGTTTAGACCGAATTTCGAAGGTCACATTGATCACCGAAGTGACCGATGGCAAATTTTACAAATCAAGTTGTCACTTCGAACCGAACACATTTAATCGTTTAGAATTCAGTCAAAAGAAGAAAAAAAACTAAATGTAACGCCCCAAAACCCGGCCTAAAAGTTTAAACCGAATTTCGGAGGTCACATTGATCACCGAAGTGATCGATGGAAAAGCTTTACAAATCAAGTTGTCACTTCAAACTGAAAATATTTAATCGTTTAGAATTCAGTCAGAAGAAGAAAAAAATACAGTTAAGTTTAATATATGAACAAAATAAAATGTACGAGGAAAAGTTCCAAATAGAACTAGTACCACAATTCTTATAAAACACTACAGATCAAAACGGTAAATCAAATTGAAAAGACAACTGATAAATTACTTTCAATTGAGACTGTCCGAGACCTCCGCATACTGAGTCCAGCTACAAAAAACGAAAGTGTACCTGCAAAATGAAATACTAAAATGAGTAAGCTACACGAGCTCAGTGTGAGTTTAAAACGATTAACAACAGATTTCAGAAGAGAACCCCATATGGCAGTTCAATATGCAGAAACAGATACCAAACACGGAACCAACGCCCTAACACACGTAACAGTCAGAGCACACAAAGTACACCCAGAATACTCAACACAAGTGTTGTTCAGTCGAACCAAAATACGGTCTAATAATCTTATACCCAAATAAATACATATGAATGCAATCTAGTACTAAAACCCACCCATCCAGCCAACACACCTCTTCGTCCCCGATCACAGCCCAAAAGAGCTGTTGAAGCTCATCCAACCAATCACACCAAATAGGACCTCGAAGGGCCCATCCAACCCTACACACCATGAATGTGGACTAAGCCACTCAAATAATAATACGTAGCAGGGCTAGCGTATATGCAGTACAGTGCAATGCAGTAGTCCGATATACAGACATGTTGCAGTTTAAACTGCTGGAACAGATAATAGTAGGCAGCAAAGCTGACGTACATACGATACAGTATGGTAAACCGCTGTACGAATAAGTTGCAGTAGAACTGCCAGATCAGATCAAAATCAGTCTCCCTTCTCTTCGCAACCAACCCAAAAAATTAATTTATGCAAGTGTATGTATGCATACAATCTCACAGAAACAATGAACACATCGACAGACAGTTAAACAGAATAGTTATGCACACACACCCAGCTAATCGGGTTCAGAATTAGACATCCCACACACAACCGTCACAAATAACACATAAGCTAAAGCCTATATCAAAGCCTTATTTACCCTCACTAAAGCCTAGCCAAGAGTCGAAACACATACAAACACGATTTCAGATCAAAATATATACAGAACCAAAATAAGTGACTTAGGGCCACATAGCCATGTGCTCTGGCTGTGTGGAAATACCCAAGCCTTATGGGGGATCTAAACGCCCGTGTGAAGAGAAGCACACGGGCGTATGCACGACCGTACGAGCAAGCCGTGTAACTCTCTGTCCATTTGTGCTGAAATAGAGTATAGGGCAGACACAGCTGTGTGAGGATCTCACATGCCCATGTGCCCAGCAAACACGATTGTGTGTCCAAAACACACGTCTGTGTGGGATTTCTAAATCCCTAAATTGGCCACACGATCCCAATCGTTAAATCACTAATTCTCAATCATTAAATCACTAATTCCCAATCACACACGCCCGTATCACTAATTCCCAATCACACACGCCCGTATACCTAGTGGACACGGCCATGTAAAAATTGACTAAAATTCCCAAATCGACCACACGACCTTGTGGCCAAGCCGTGTGGCACCAAATTTTGCCCAGAACCCTAATTTCTAACAGCACACAGCCGTGTGGACCACCCATGTGGGGGCACATGCCCATGTGGCCACCCGTGTAGTCACGGAACCACCCACAAATAGCCTTAAAAAATGTGCTTTCACCCTCGAAGCACTTACCCGCCCTCGATAACTTGAGATTATACCAAAACTAACAGGTTTCAAGCATAAAACAGCAGTACAACATAAAAAAATAACTGATTGCAAACACACGCACAAACTGTAGACTTCTTACCGAGTCGTATCAAAATTCGTAAATAAATTAAAAAAGGTACGAAACCCACACCTGATTCGCGATTAACGACGTCCCCGCACTAACTCGACGACAAGGAGTGAAATTTTCCCAAAATCCACCAGCAAAATGTTTTCAAAAGAAAAAAAAGAAACCCAAGAAGAGGAAGAAAAGAACGTCCAAAAATAATAATAATAATAGTAATAATAATATAAAAAGAAAAGAAATAATATAAATATAAATGGTTAAATAATTTAACTTAAAATAAAACTACTATTTACTAAATAAAACAAAATAATAATACTTCTCCAAAACAATCATACAAAGACCCGAACCCAGAACCTTGAGGTACACTAACACCCACTCACTCACCAGACCAGCAGGTCCATTCTGTCACTTAGACGTGCAACTAAACACAATAACACAACCTACTCACTGACCATAACCACAAACCTCAAAACTTCTAGCCCAGAATTTAAGGTGTTACACCCTACCCCTCCTTAAAGAAATTTAGTCACTAAAATATCCAACTAACAGAACAGTAATCTAACACAAGCTATACCACCATGACCTCACTGCGCACTCTAACCCGAACAGTACTATACCAAGCTTAAGACCTCAAGTACACACCTCGAACACTTAACCACTGAAGCAAATACATATTAATCCTATCACACACAATTACTATACTCTAATCAAAATATCAAACCATTTATAACCATACCTGACTCAAAGTCATCGAGGACACTCTCAAGCCCGATGTTCTGTACACCCACACCAATTAGATTTTCAAAACTTTAAATTTATCACTCAATCAAAGTTTCATTTTAATATATATTCAAAATAAGCACGTGCGTACACGAATACGTAAAAACACAGGTCAAGTTTTTGTAAGCCTGGCTCTAAAACAAAGATACACAACTGTGTATCTACTTCATTTAATGGTATCAGAGCCAGATTTACAAAAACTCGACTTGTGTTTTTACGTATTCGTATGCACACGTGCTTGTTTTGAAAAAAATTGAGAAGCTTTACTACAGTAAGAGGAAATGATTTGTGTTTTAGAAATATTTTACAAAAACAAAATGTCTGAGACTCTGATACTAGTCCGGGTAGAAATTCAAAACTGTAGGATTAGAAATGTAGACTCTTGTATTTGAATTGTGTTCGTTTTCTAAAAATATAGATATTCTAAGTTAGCGACAAGAAGGATATAGATTCGAATTGTAAGTATATTTGTGAGGGTCAATCTGGTGAGACTCTCGAGGAGTCGTTGACTTTTCCGAGACGTGAGTTTGTTCAGAACTCAGAAGTCAATAAGGTTCCACCAACTTTGAGTAGCGATAACCCGGAGCTTGGTATTAAGGCATTAACTCGGGTAGTGAGAGAAGTGCTAGAGAAAGTATTTGAGGTTAGGTTAGAGAGGACTGGAGAAATGCTTCAAGCTAGGTGCGTAAATTGTGGGAAGAAAAGAGATCGCAGTCTTTTGAGGTTAGAGCATCGGTCTATGAAGCATGTTAGAATACATTTGAGTGGCAATAGCAATTTTACGGAGGGTACCGGTAGTCGGGCAAGTGCCCCTAAGCACTGTAAGAAGCGCCATCTAGGCAATTGTTGGAAAAAGACAGGAGCATGTTTTTGATTTGGGTCCATAAAACATCGGGTCCAGGAATGTCCTCGATGACTTTAAGTCAAATATGGTTGTGAATGATTTGATGTTTTGATTAGAGCGTAGTAATTGTGTGTGATAGGATGAATATGTATCTGCTTCAGTGGTTAAGTGTTCGGGGCATGTGTTTGAGCTCTTAATTTTGGTATGGTACTGTTTGGGCTAGAATGCGCAATGGGGGTGTGGTGGTATAGCTTGTGTTAGATCACTATTCTATTAGTTGGAAATTTCGGGGATAAAATTTTTTTAAGGAGTGGTGGATTGTAACACCCCAAATTCTAGGCTAGAATTTTTGAGGTTTGTGGTTATAATCAGTTAGTATGTTGTGTTATTGTGTTTAGTTGCCGTCTAAGTGACAGAATAGGCCTACTGGTCTGGTGGTTGAGTGGGTGTTAGTGTACCTCAAGGTTTTGGGTTTGAGTCTTTGTGTGAGTGTTTTAGAGAAGTATTATTATTTTGTTCTGTTTAGTAAATAGTAGTTTTGTTTTAAGTTAAATTATTTAACCATTTATATTTATTTTATTTCTACTTTTTTTTAATTTTTTCTGGACGTTCATTTCTTCCTCTTATTGTGTTTTTTTCTTTTTCCTTTGAAAATGATTTTTATTGGCAGATTTTGGGAAAATTTCACTCATTGTTATTGAGTTAGTACCGGAACATCGTTAATCGCGAATCAGGTATGGGTTTCGTACCTTTTCTAATTTATTTTTGAATTTCGATACGACTCTGTGAGAAGTCGATAGTTTGTGCATGTGTTTGCAAATCAGTTATTTTCGATGTTTTACCGTTATTTTATGCTTGGAACTTGTTAGTTTTGGTATAATCTCGAATTATCGAGGGCGGGTAAGTGCTTTGAAGGTCAAAGCATATTTTTCAAGGCTGTTTATGGGTGGTTTCGTGACCACACAGGTGGCCACACGGGTGTGTGCCCCCATACGGGCGGTCTACACGGTCGTATGCTATTAGAAATTAGGGTTCGAGGTAAAATTTGGTGCCACACGGCTTGGCCACACAACTGTGTAGTCGATTTGGGAATTTTAGTTTATTTTAACATGGTTGTATCTCATGGGTACACGGGAGTGTGTGATTGGGAATTAGGGATTTGGAGATTTGTTGCCACACAGTCGTATGGCCAATTTGGGGATTTAGGGATCCCACGCGAGAATGTGTTTTGGACACACAGCCGTGTCTGGTGGGCACACGGGCATGTGAGACCCTCACACTATCGTGTCTGCTCTGTACTCTATTTCAACACAAATGAACAGAGAGTTACACGGTTTGCTCGCACGGTCATGTCCCTGGCTCACACGGGCATGTGCCTCAGCCACATGATCGTGTGCCTCTCTTCACACAGGCGTTTAGACCCCCCCACACGGCCTGGGAATTTCCACACGGACAAAACACACAACCGTGTGACCCTAAGTCACTTATTTTGGTTCTGTGTATGTTTTGATCTGAAATCGTGTCTGTATGTGTTTCGACTATTGGCTAGGCTTTAATGAGGGTGAATAAAGCTTTGATATGAACTTCAGCTAATGTGTTATTTGTGACTGTTGTGTGTGAGATGTTTGATTCTGAACCCAGTTAGTTGGGTGTGTACGCATATCTGTTCTGTTCAACTGTCTGTCAATGTGTTCATTGTTTGTGAGATTGTATGCATACATACACTTGCATAAAGTAAATTTTTGGGTTGGTTACGAAGAGAAGGGAGATTGATTTTGATTTGATCTGGCAGTTCTACTGTAACTTATTTGTACAGCGGTTTACCGCACTGTACCGCATGTATGTCAGCTTTGTTGCGTACTATTATTTGATCCAGCAGTTTAAACTACAACATGTCTGTACAGCAGACTACTGTATTGCACTGTACCGCATATACGCTAGCTTTGCTACGTATTATTATCTGAGTGGCTTAGTCCACATTCATGGTGTGTAGGGTTGGATGGGCCCTTCGAGGTCCTATTTGGTGTGATTGGTTGAATGAACTTTAACAGCTCTTTTGGGGTGTGATCAGGGGACAAAGAGGTGTGTTGGCTGGATGGGTGTGTTTTAGTACTAGACTACATTCATATGCATTTGTTTGGGTGTAAGATTATTTGACCGTATTTTAGTTCGACTGAACAACACTTGTGTTGAGTATTTTGTGTGTACTTCATGTGCTCTGACTATTACATGTGTTGGGGCGTTGGTTCCATGTTTGGTATCTGTTTCTACATATATCTGTAAGTATGTTTTGCTATTGAATTGTCATCTTGGGTTCTCTTCTGAAATCTGTTTTTAATCATTTTAAACTCACATTGAGTTCGTCTAGCTCACCCCCTTTAGTGTTTTCCCTTGCAAGTACACTTTCGTTTTCTGTAGCTAGACTCAGTATGCGGAGGTCTCAGACAGTCTCAGTTGAAAATAATTTATCAGTTGTCTTGTCAGTTTTCAGTTTGATTTACCGTTTTGATCTATTGTGTTTTATAAGAACTGTGGTACAAGTTCTATTTGGAATTTTTCGCTCGTACATTTTATTTTGTTCATATATTAAACTTAACTGTATTTTTTTCTTCTTCTGACTAAATTCTAAATGATTAAATGTTTTCGATTCGAAGTGACAACTTGATTTGTAAAATTTTTCATCGATCACTTTAGTGATCAATGTGACCTCCAAAATTTAGTTTAAACTTCTAGGCCAGGTTTTGGGGCGTTACAGAGATGAAATTCTAATCGAATTGAATATATTTGTTCAAGTTAAATTTAAAAAAAAAACGACTTTGGATTCTTGTAATCACTTTCACCCACCGTAATCAAATTTGTCCACTGTATTCAAATTTGTTATTAACTTTCACCTTATCATAATTTATTTATTAATCTTTTATATACGGGTTAGCTTCTTTGCTTGTTTGATTGCTTTAATTATCTTCTGATTTTTGTCACTATGCATTTTGAAATTAAAAAATATATTAAATATAAAAAAATGTGATTTTTTAATAAAAGTTATCTTAAACATAAAATGTGAAATTGATACCAACATAAAATTTTAACACGAATATTTTACGACATCATCAATAATTCAATTTTAATAGAAATTTATAAAGATTTAATATGATTAAACAATTTAATAATATAAATAGTACAAAATATGAAACTTAATTTAATAATATAAGTAGTAGATGTAAATAAAATTATTACTATTTAGATTTAGGGATTTGTTTTAGATGATTTTTTACTTGAGGTAAAAAGTGAAAAGTAAAAGATTAGGGGGAAATAAAAAATTTTGAGGGTTAGGGGAGTAAAATTTTGGGAGGAAAGTAAATAGGGAGAAAATATTTCAAAAAAAAATTTAGGGGGAAATGGGTTTGGGGTAGATAGAGATAGGATAGGAGTAAAAGTTTTGGGGGACAGTGAGAGATGGTAAAAGTATTAGGGAAAGTAAAAAGGTTTGGAGGTTTGGGGTAAAAATGTAAAATATTATAGTTTGGTATTCGGTTTATTCGAGTTATCTGAATTTGGAAATTAAACTCAATTTGATCTCGAAATTTGAAAAAAAATTGAGTTGACTCGAATAACTCGATTAGTTTAACTTTAAATTTGAATTTTTTTTATTTTTTCTAGCCGAATCGAGTTTTGCTCACTCCTAATTTCTTTTACTATAATTTAGGCTTCACATTAGACAATCTAGGCTTCACACTGGACCAATTCAATTGATTTAGAACCTATTTGGATTAATTGGTTGCATTACTGCCCGAACATATAACATTTTTAATGTCTTTATTTACTTTTGAATTTTAAACTTTTTGTGTTTTATCTCAACTTTTTAGAGTTCATTTGCAAGTAACTTGAAAGAGTGTACTCTTTTTCTTATTTTAAGATCTCATATGAGTTAGCTATAAGGATGGCAAAAAAACTCGAACTTGACGGGTTCCGAGCCTATCTGACACGATAGAGTCAAGGTTTTTTATTCTTGAAGTCGAGGGTCGAGGTGGGTCAAGGTGGTTAATTTTTAAAAATAGTCGAGTCAAGCCTAGTTTAGAATGAAACTGCCCCACCTCGCTCCAAGATATTTATGAAATTACCTTGTCATGCCCCAAAATATAAGGGGTTAATTGGAATAAATAACCAAGTAATTGACTTAGGCCTAATGGTTAAGTAGTTAGTGCACTCCCTAGATGTCCTAGGTTTTATCCACCCCTTTTCCATTTTTTTGCTTTTTATTTTCAGTAAACTAGGATGAAAAATCACACTAAAACAAATATTATTAAGAGTGAAAACTTATCAAGTATAGGTAGTAGCTTAATGGTTAAGCTTGTTTCTTCCCCTTTGCATACTTGAGTTTGAGCCACCTCGTCCTTAAAATTGTCCCTTTTATTTTCTTTTAAATTTTCCTTCAAATTTCGGCCCAAAACGTAGGGAAAATTGCTCTTGCCGCCCTAGGGTTCCCAAACCACTAGATATTTAATCCAACTTTCCCTAATTGAACTAGGATTTTGTTTTCTCTTCAACCCCAAATAGGAATTTCTTTCTTTTTTCTACTTCTTCTCTCTTTTCTTTTCTTTCCTCAGTTTTACATCAAATTTTACACATTTTGCTGTTGAAATTATTTTTGCTTTTCATATGAAATCAATCCCTGATAAATTGATTCTCTATCGATTGTTGAATTCTTCGTTGATAGCCTCCGTAATTCCATCAAGTTCAATAATTACATCTCGATCTAAAGTTTAGACCCTAAAGTTCATAGAATTTCTATCTAATATTAATCTTTCAAATCAATTAGTCAATCTTTCACGGTTTTTGGCGAATCTTTTGTCAATACCGTTGAATCTTGATGAATCTTGGGAAACAAACGTTAACCCGTGTGAAATTACCGTTTGAAGGACCCGTTTTAGGTGCGTCAGACCAGATTTGAACACGAGGAACGTCAGTAGAGATTCCGTTGAAAGGTATGTGTTCTTTTACAAGCAAATTGGGGCAAACGGTGTCTAGGATTAGAGCCACACGGCCCACCATACGATCATGTGCCTTAGAAACCTTAGTGTAATTCGTGAACCATACGGCCTAGACCCTTCCACACGATCGTGTCTCCCCTGTAGCTTAATTTTGTAATTTTCACATGGCCACAGTTTGTTACACGATCGTGTAACCCTTCCACACGACTTATAGCCTTCCACACGGCCGTGTGTCCCCTGCTTTACAAATTTTATAGCTTTGCCCAAAAATTTATGATATGTTCAGTTTAGTCCCTGTATATGCCCTGAATTGTTTTTAGAGTTTTTATTTTCTCAATTAAGTCCTTATGGAATTTGTGATTTATGACTACAGTGTTATGGCTATATCGTCTGTGAAGTGTATATTACATGCTACTGTCATTGTGAAACAAATAATATGTTAGTGTTAATATTGACACCACCCTATTGAAATACCTGTTAAAGCATGTTAATTGCTAATGATAAATCGATTATATGTTAAGCATTAGTACTGCTAGTGTTGATTAATTCTATTAGAAAGCTTGTCATACTACATTGTATGGGGTGGGATGATTTGTACAAAGCAAGAGTGGCAGTTTAATAATCTACAAACAAGTGGTGGCTTGTCCACAAACCTAGTGACAGTTTATTTAATCTGTAAATATGTTGTGCATTCACAACAAGTGGCAGTAACTGTAAATATGTGGTTCGATCTCAAACCAAGTGGTAGCTTAGCTGCAAATGTTTTTATCTAAAAATATTGGTGGTTTACCCACAATTTTTTACAAACTCAGTGGCAACTTTTATCTGCAATTACGTTGTGTATCCACAACAAGTGGCAGTTTATCTGCAAATCAATGATGGTTAATCCACAACTCGAAGTGATATGGTAGATGAGTTTTGGAGAACTCATAAGTAACGTGTGTAGCAGAGTTAGGTAGGACTTTTTCTGTTAAATTGAAATTGCATTGTCATTCATTAGCATATGCATATAAAACTATAATTTTTAAAATAGTGCAATGAAGTGATATGAAAAATTGTTAATCTAAAGTGATTTATGATTGTGATTATTCTCAGAATTTTTAACTCATGTGCTTTTTCTTCTTTTTTGTTCCGATTTTCTTGTGATCGAACTTACACTGAGTTTCATAGCTCACCCCTTTTAATTTACATCTTTACAGATAACCCACTAGGTTAGGAAGTGGAATTGGCAAATCAGAGGATTCGACTCGGATTAAAGATATATAAGTATTTTTTATGCCTATTATTATTTATAGTTCCTATTATTTGAGAACTGTAACATTTTATTTAAACTGTGGCACATGACTTAGTTTCGCTTTTATTTAGGGCATGTATGGTATTCTTAAGCTATTAGATCATGAGTTTTATCTTATTATATAATGCATGAAATATGGTTTTCATTAAAACTACGTTATTATCACTTTTTCGCTGCATTGTTGAAAAATGAGTTTTTAAATGAATAGATAACTTATAAATCAATTAGTTTTGGATTAACTATATTGATTCATAAAAAGGGAGGTAAAACACTAAGTTTTCTTAAAATGGACTAAGTTCTCTTTTAAAAATAAACTAATGATTTAACATGACTGTTTTAGAAAACTTCGATTGCTACTAGGTCATTTCGATGGCCGATGTAATCTCTCGAATTAGGCTCTAACGTCTAAGCCAAGTTGAAGAGATTACATACGCTCTATACATATTTAATATTAATTAAATTATAAAAAAACCTAAAATTTATCAGTACTAATCTCATTCTATCGCCTCTATACTGGTCCCTCTTTTCACCCCTGTAAGGTTATTTCCCCCATTTTCTATCTTTTTAATTTAATAGTTTATTAAATGAGCATTTGTTCATTCTTTTTTCTTCTGTGATGTAATCACAACATGTGTGTAAATATACATTGGCACACAACTCTAGAGATAAATCATTAAGCAAATCGAATAAGAAATGGTGACAAAACCTTTTATTTAAAATTTTTAATTAATCACAATTTTGCAAAAAAAAAAAACTCAGGTTGGATCGAATAGAGTGGGAGTCAGGTATACTATTAATTTTCAGGTTTGGGTTTGAAACAGGTTAAATTTTTTTAAAGTCAGGGTCGAGTTGAGGTGGGACATGGAGATAGAGCATCGGGTCGGGGTCGGGGAGAGTAAAAAACCACCCCACCCTATTGCCATCACTAGTTAGTCGATGGGTTATAAAGGGCTAAAAATGATTTTTTTAGATATATATATATTTAAATTGTTGAGGGCCAAATTTATTGACTTTTTTATAATTAGAACTAAAATAAAAAATTTTGTAAACATTGAGGGCTAAATTTGTTAAATTTTTTATATTTAGGATCAAATAGTTAGAATGTTTAAATATTAGAGAGATAATTTTATTACTAGACCAATAAAAAAATCCACATTAACTCAGAATGACTAAAATATTTAATTTCAAAAAGCTTAGTGACTAAATAAAAAATTAATAGTTGGGTGACCAAAATAGAATGAAATGCATAGTTGGGTGATCATTTTTATAGTTTACCCAAAAAATTAATTTTCAGCATTTTTCATGTCATTATTTAACAGAAAAATTTAATGAATGAGCTAATTTGCATGTTTTGAAATGTATAAACACTAATTTATCCATTTTTTCAATATACAGGTCAAAATGCAACCTGCCCCCTAAGTATAGAGATTTCTCGATACTCTTACCTTTTCAATCAAAAAAAAAAAAGATTTTGTTTACTTTTTAGATATACTAGATTTGTAAATTATAATATGGAAAATTATAAAAGATTGGGTTAAAATTTATCATGTATGCATATTTTTTAAAAAACCTTTTATGTAAAAATACTTTTAAAAAATTATAATTTGTAAAAGTTTTCTTAAAATTTTAAAATATAAAGAATTCAAAATACTATTTGATCAACGGTAATTTTCTAAAATATTTAATTATATTTTTTATTTTTTATTTATTTTTTAGAAATCTTGAGAATTATATATCTATCTTTATTTTCAATACATATGGACGTCACTAGAGATACAAAATATGCTGAAGTTTGAAAGCTCATCCCATATTGATCAAAGCATGGACGTCACTAGAGATACAAAATATGCTGAAGTTTGAAAGCTCATCCCATATTGATCAAAGCATGAGTCAGTAACAAATTTGAGTTTGAGAAAGTAAGAGGTTAAGAAAATTTGATCCCAACAAAATTCGAGCTCGAGAAAGTTCAAGTCCATAAAAATTTAAGTTTAAGATCGATTTAGCCTAAATCCAAGATAAATTCGATCCAAAATTTGAAAAATCCGAATTTATAGTTGAACAATCATAATAGACATTAATAATTAATATAATTTATTATATTACTTAAATTAAAGGTAAACGATAATTATTTATTTATGAAAATGTGTTTTTAGTTATTACATATTTATAATAAAATTTTATTAATAGCAAAAGTAATTAATAATAAATTTTTATATTAAACTATAAAGTAAAATGAAACTTTAAAAACATTAATTGAATACGAAATATTTTTAATACCATAATTATATAAATAATAAATATATAAAATTAATAATTATTAAAATATATAAAATACATAATGACATAATATATTAATTTAATAATATAATAATCAGTGTTACTCTTATCCCTATTGATTAAACATGATTTATTATGTAATACTAATAACATAACTAATAAATTTAATTTTAATTATTTGGGAATCTATGTTTTACTTTTAGTTTTTTATTAACGTTTAATTTTTCATTAATATTAAATTTTGATTAATATAATTATCTTTATATTAATTTGTAATTTGGAATGGGTTTACTTTTATTTAAGTTGGGTTTTGAATAAGTTTTAAATTGGGATTAGGTTTGGGTGGTATTGGGTTTAGGTTTTGTTGGTACTGGGTTTGGGTTTAAATATATATTATATTTAGGTTAAATTTTGCTATTAGTCCTTGTACTTTGTGAAAATTATGGATTTAATTCATGTATTTTAATTGGATCATTTTTAGTCTTTATACTTTTGAAATTTTAAAATTTCAGTCCTCACCAAACAATAATTATTAAATTCATTCAGTTAAGTGTTGCTATTTCTCAAATCTGATGCGGGAAACATATTATCATATGTATAATGCCAAGTTAGCTTATTATTTTCACATATTATTCACTAAAAATTCAATCAATGGATTAATGACGGCCATTTGCGTCAAGATTGAAATTTCAAAATTCGATAAGTATATGGACTTAGAATGATCCAATTAGAGAATATGGACGAAAGTTATAGCCTTATAAATAGTATAGGGCTAATAATTGAATTTAACAGGACAAATTTAACTGCTAATATTTAGGTCAGGACTAAATTGTCAAATTTCAAAAAATACAAGGACTAAAATTAACTAATTTGAAAAATACAAGAACTAAATTGGGTCAAATTAAAGTATTGGGACTAAATACGCAACTTTTGCAAAGTACATGTACTAATAGCAAAATTAAACGTTACATTTTAATTGGTGTAAAGTTGATTAATTTGGTTTAACATCAAATCAACCGATTATCTAACCAAACCTTAAAATATATAAACTATTAATATATTATATGTTATATGATATGATATAACAACATAAATATTATAAGAGGGCTAACTTTAAAATATACGAAGAGTATAAGGAATTAGAGCATATTTTAACTAATATAATAATAAATAATAAGATACAATAGTTAATGTATTATGTATTGTCATTATAGTATGTGATATAGCATTACATAATGTAATAACATATTTTAAAACTATATATATAACTATTAATTGGTCTAAAATCAAAATTAAATTTATCAACCAATTTGTTTGAATTGGGTTAATTCGCCCGATTAAGTCAATTTTAATAGCTAACTATAATAGATGATATACTATTACATAATATAATAATATACTATATTACTATGACAAACTATTAATATATATAACTATTATTATATTATATATTATAATAAAAGATACAATATTAACAATTATGTGTAATTTAGTATATAATTCATGCCTATAACTAGTAATACATAAAATATTATTAAAAATTTGATATCTTGATAAAATATTATTTTTATTAAATTATATTTTGAATTGGGTTTTAACAATTACAAATTGTATTTAGGTACTTCTTTTTTTAAAAAAAAAATTGGACTTAAGATTTGGATTATAATTAGTTTATTTTGATTTTGGGTAATAATGGGTATACTATTTGAGTTAAGGCTTAGTGTAATATATTTGGGTTTTAAAACAAAGTAGTTTGGTGTATGAGTATTAGGTTTATAAATTTAAGGGTAAACTACACTCAATGTCACTAAACTATTAGTAAGTTTACGTTTTAGTCACTTAACTTCAAAAGGTTACACAATGGTTACTGAACTATTCGAAAGTTTTCGTTCAAGTCATTAGACTGCTAAGTTTTTCTTTTAAAAAACTCTAGTTAGCAAGCTCCAATTGATGATTTGACGATCAGTATAATGGATCAGTACCCATAAATTAGTAGAAGAATATACCTTAGATCCAAGTTGATCTAACAATTAGTGTCAAAGATTGGAGAAGAAACCTGTTTGAATTTTGATTTGCAAATTCGTAACATTCAAATTTGTTTCATGAAAAAAACTGAACTATAGAAGAAAATGGGAATGAGAGCTTTCAATTGATGCAAGTAGTGTGAACAAAGAAGGTCATACAACAACGATTTTAACAGTCCAATGGCTTAAAACCTTTCAAAAAACTTAGTGATCATTTTGTAACTTTTTAAAGTTGAATGGCTAAAACTTCGTTTAGTGACTTTGGATGTTGTTTACCCTAAATTTAATAAGAAAGATAAAAATTGTTCAGTTGTCGATATAATATAATAACAAACAATAAAAAAATATTTTCATCGATTAATATATATATCATATAATAAATTTTACATACAATTAGCAATTTAATTATTGTATATAAAAAACTCTATTATATATAAATTTTACATACATATATATTATTTATCTTTTTTATAAGACAAATTTAATTATTGTATATAACTTTTACATACATATATAATATTTATCTTTTTTATAAGATAAATTTAAATTAAGTTGTCATTATATAAAAATAAAATGAATTATTATATTTAAAATTAAAATATTTATAATTTAGAAAATTCAAACCACTCAACTCTATTTGAGCTCAAATTCAAAAAAAAAATTTGATTTGGATTCACTTGACTTCACTCGTTCGTCATCTCCAATCGCCACATGACACTTTATAACTAACTTGAAGTGCCATGTGACACATTTTAATTAAGTTTTATTTCAACTATTTTTAAACGCTTGTAAATTTAATGGATTAACAAATCTAGATAAAAAAATTTACCAAAATGAAAAAAAAACTTTATAAAACTATGCTTGAAGCCTATATAAATTTATACATGACATCAAATATAAATTCAATCAGTACGCGTTACTATATGTTACACTTTACTACTTTATTATTATACCATATTATTAACAAAAATTATTTAATACATAGTCAATAACATTTTTAGGCTCCACATGTGATTTAAGGGTTTAACAAGTGTATTATAAGGTATGGTAAAAAAATATAAATATAAATAAATGTTGTCACGCTTTCAACCTACTTGTAGAGTCTACAAAACTCTATTGACAGTATATCAAATAATTATCTTATTGATAATAATAATAATAATATCTAGGCATAATGACTTATTTAACCCGCTAACTTTACAAAAAAATCATTTTAGTCATCCATTTAAATTTTTGTTTCTTTTAGCCATTGAACTTGTATTTATTTTTGGTTAAATTACCCTAAAATTGATGAAAATTTTAAAGTTTATTAATTTTACTGATGTGACATACACATAGATTGCCATATGGATGACATATTAGGATTTAATTAAATTTTAAAATTAAAAATATTTTTTATCATTTTTATACTTATCATATAATTTAAATAAATTTTGATTTTTAAAAAATAATTTTATAATTTTTTGAATTTTAAATTTTTAAAAATTAACTAAATGCTTACGTGGTAATCCACGTGTATGTCATGTTAGCAAAGTTAAAAAAATTAACTTTTACATCCATTTTGAGAATAATTTGAAAAAAAAATAAATTTAAAAGTTTTAAAAAATAAAAAATAAATATTTTTTATAAAATTGGAATACCATCTAAATTATTTTGCTTAATTATAAAATATCTAACTGTTTTGAACCAACTCAAACCACATATATTTATAAAGTTATATTAGTAATAAATTTTTTAAAATAAATTTTTTATTTTTTTATTAACCCACTTAATGCAAATGCTACATTTGGAATGGATTAATCTTCGTAATGATGAAATAAATATAAAAGGTAATGAGGCCTTCCTTTTATATCATGCCTTTATAGCTATTTTTTAATATTATTAATAAATGATTGAATTTTAATTTTGTCTTCTTTAATTTTTTTAATTAATATAAAATTCCTCTCAAATTTGAAATTTAATTTTTATATTAAGCCTTCTTTTTATTCACATGTCCATGGAAATTTTCCTTTATTTACTGTATTAATTTCATTTTTATCCTTTAGTTTTTAAATTATATAAACATGGTCAAATTTCATTTTCAGTCTCTATTTAGCGCTCAAATTTGATATTTAATTTTTTATATTTTAATTTTTTTACATAATTTAGTACCTCAATTTTAGTTTAAATATTTTTATTTTGATTAAAATATTGAGGTAAATTTTAATAATTATTAACATTGTTTAAAATTCAATGTTAAATCCAAATTCATTAAATTGTCATTTTTTGTCACATGATTATTAAATTGAGTATTTTTTTAATTTTAAAATATCACATTAATAAATTTAACAAAAGATTTTTAACGATGTTAATATATTTTTTTTTTGAAAAATCAACTAGACTTTTTATAATAACTTAAACCAGAACAAAACAAAAGGATGGTTTCCAGCAGCACTGGGCTTGAATCCAAAAATAAAACCAACAAATTCAAAAGTAAAAAAACAGCGGGACCAAAACCAAAAAGGAATGACCCATGAAAGCAAAATTAATAAAAAAAGAAACCTAACCCTAAACCAGTCAATGGCAACAGCTGGACACCACAATCCATTGTCTCTTCAAATCACGGTCCCAACTTTTGATGATAGCAGATTCCAAAAGATCTTTTAATCTTCTGCTATCAATTTCCATGAAAGCCTTCTTTATTCTTATCAGTCTGGTTGTCTCCGCCGCCGTTTCTCCATTTCGCGACGAACATAGCTTAGAACAGCACCCAGCAGGTAATGTCCTCCTCCCTTTTTCAATGCTTCTTGCGCAAGAATATGGGCATATTCATTTTCTGCTTTAGGAATAAAATGAAAACCAATTTCCTAGAAATGAACCTTTTTACTGTGAATATCTCTGATGAGTGCCCCAATAACTGATTTGTCGAGATCTGTAGTTTGGCATTTCTTTATTACCATTCTTGAATCCCCCACTATTTCCAGAATGCTAAAACCCATTGAAATTCCTAACCGAATGGCTTATAATCCTGCATGTGCCTTCACCGCAAACAGATATGGTACTTCGGTGTGAATAACCGTCTTTGATGCCAAGATCTCGCCCCCCACATCTCGTATTACCAGTCCCAAAATAGATTTGGAAGATCGCTTGTCAAAGGCTGCATCAAAATAAATTGTCACCCTCGTTCTCCTTTCAGTTTGTGGCCTCTGTCTATTTTTAAGGTGAGTTTTTTCTCCTCTAAGCCATTCAACTCAGAAATATAGCTATAGATTTGTTTCGAAATATCCATACCCATCATACATTTTCTTTCATAGATTAACCGATTTCTATGTGTCCAGATTGACCATAGTCCGCAGCAAAAGAGACGACACTGTTGGCTAGTCCCCTGACTAAAAACCCAGATAAGCCACTCCCACTTGCTTTGAATGACATTATTAACTACCCAGGATGATTTAAATTCATCCATACTTCAATTATTGTAGGACAATATTGGAAAATTTAATTGTTGTCTTCCTCAGAGTTACGACATCGGGGACAATGAATTTCCACAACCACTTTTTTATGCTTGAGATTAGTTAAAATAGAGATATAATTCCAGGAGATTCTTCATATTGTAATTTTAACTTTCGAAGGAAGATGTAAATTCCATATTTTCCTGTAAAAATCTTTAATCTCGGTCTGTATAAAATTATTACTAGGACCCGAATTAGCCTCCTGTAATAGTTTATAGGCACTTCTAACTGAGAAATTGCCTGACGGTTCTCCTCTCCACACTTGGAAGTCATCGTATGTTGTCTCCTCCAAAAGGATCTGTAGAATTTTCTTTGCTATATCCTCATTAAAAGTATTAACAATTATATCTTTGTTCCAAGTTCTATTAGTGTCATCAATCAAATCCGATACTAACTTGATATTTTCATTGTTGGCATCATTTTGTAATCTGTCTGCATCAACTCCCGATATCCATAAATCACCCCAAACAGAAATCCGATTCCCCATGCCAACCCTCCAACATAGACTTTGCTCCAGAAGTCCTTTTGTTGCCGAAACACTCTTCCAGGTAAGCGAAGGTAAATTCCTTAACTGACTGTTGATAAAATTCAAATTCGGGTAGTATTTTACTTTCAAAACTTGGGCTAGCAAAGAATTAGGAAAATTAAAAAGACGCCAGCCTTGTTTGGTTAATAATGCAATATTAAATTTATCAAGGTTTTGAAAACCTAGACCACCGTCATCTTTTAAGGAACATAAATCTTTTTCAATAGAGGTGAGCAAAACTCGATTCAGATTGAAAAAATCGAAAAAAAATTTAAATTTCGAGTTAAACGAATCGAGTTATTCGAATTAATTCGATTTTTTTTTTCAAATTTCGAGTTCGAATCGAGTTGAGTTTTCAAATTTGAATAATTCGAATAATTCGAATATTAAATTATAATATTTTACATTTTTATCTAAAATTTTTTAATTTTTTTATTTTTCTCTCAAAACTTTTACTCCTCACTTTCCTTTCAAAATTTTTACTTTCCTCCTAATCTATTCAAAATTCATTTCTCACTAAAATTTTACTCTCTCATTTATTTTTTCTCAAAATTTTATTTCCTAAACCCCTCAAATCATTTTATTTTCTCTCAAAATTTTTACTCCCTCTTATTTTTTCCCTAAAATTTTTATTCCCTTCCCATCACACCTCCTATCTACCCCAAACTCTCCCCTTTCTAATTTTTTTTAAATATTTTTCTTTCAAAATTTTACTTCTTTATTTACTTTCCCTCAAATTTTTATTCTCCAAAACTTTTTATTTCCCCTTTAAAATTTTACTTTTCACCTTTTACCCTCAAATAAAAAATCAAAATTATCTAAAAAAAATTCACTAAACATAAATAGTAATAATTTTATTTATATCTACATTTTATATTATTTATATTATTGAATTGTTTAGTCATATTGAATATTTATATTAAAATTGAATTATTAATTATGCCATAAAATATTCGTGTTGAAATTTTATATTGGTATCAATTTCACATTTTATTTTTAAAATAATTTTTATTAAAAAAATTATATTTTTACATTTAATATATTTTTTAATTTCAAAATATATAGTGACAAGAATTTGAAGATAATTGAAACAACTACGCAAGTAAAGAAGCTAACCAATATATAAAAAATTAATAAATAAATTATGAGGTGATGAAAGTTAATAAAAAATTGATTAAGGTGGGTGATAGTGGTTATAAGGATCTAAAATTATTTTTTAAAATTTAACTCGAACAAATATATTCGATTCGAATTCCATCTCACTCGACTCGATTTGAGAAAACTTCAAATAAAGTTAGGATGATAAAATGAGATTCGAAAATTCGATTAACTCAAAAATTTTCGATTCGATCGAATGCTCACCCTTACTTTCCAAGCACATCAATGGATACCTTTTTAACCTTGACTTTTTTGCCACCAAAATTTAACAATTATACCCTCCATTTCAGCACATAAAGACTTAGGGAGTAAAAAACAAGCCATAGTGTATGTTGGAATGGATTGAAGAATAGCTTTTATGAACACCTCTTTTCCTCCTTGAAAGATATGCCTTACACTCCAGTTATCTATCCATTGCTTAAATCTATCCTTCAATATTTGAAAAGACAATTTCTTCTTTCTACCCACCATATTGGGAAGACCAAGGTAACGTTTTGGGTTATTTGAGTTATGCACACCAAGGACGCTCCCCCTCTTGCGTATTAGTACAAAAAAATACAGTAGATTTATCATAGTTAACACACTGACCGGAACAATTCTCATATTCGTGCAAAATCTGTTTTAATGAATGAGCTCCTCTTTCTGTAGCCTCCCCAAACAAAATACAATCGTCTGCAAATAATAAATGTGAAACCTGTGGACCACTTTTACTTGCCTTAACCTTTCTAAGTATGTTTCCCTTCATTGCGAGCCACATAAGACTAGAAAGGCCTTCCTCACAAATTAAAAATAAGAAGGGGCTCAAAGGGTCACCCTGCTTTAGTCCTCAAGTAGGGCGAAATTTTTTTCCAATATGACCATTAAAGACCACCGAATACGAAATTGTAGATATGCATTTCATTAAAGAATCAACCTGACCTGGATCAAAACCCATTCGCTTCATTATCTCTTCCACAAAATTCTATTCAACCCTATCATACGCTTTACTCATGTCCAATTTCACCGCCATAAACCCTTTTTTCCTCACCTTCTTATGTTTTAAGGTATGTAAAATTTCATAAGCCAGCAAAACATTATCCAAAATCAACTTCCCAAGTACAAAAGCACTCTGTGCTAGATCAATACATTTATCTACCACTACTAGAAGATGATTTGCAATGACCTTAGCCATCAATTTATAAAACACGTTACATAAACTAATGGGTTGAAACTGAGTAATATTTGAAGGGTTTGAAATTTTTGGTATTAGCACAATATTAGTTTTATTGATCGAACTAATATCCATACCTCCATTTAGTAGTTGTAGAAAAAAGGATGTAACATCTTCCCCAATAATTTACTAACATTTCTGATAGAATAAAGTTGGAAAACCATCCTCCCCTAGCGCTTTTGTAGGACCCAATTCGGATAATGCCTCTCGGATTTCCACCTTTGTATATCTCGTCATTAGCCGAGAATTGTCCTCATCGAACACACAGCGATCAATTCCTAACAGAAGATGTTCATGATTTCCTCTCCCCCAACTGAAAACAGATTCTGAAAATAAGATCTAGCAATTGCTTTTATTTCCCGAACCTCTTCCATTTCTCTACTATCATCAAATTGCACTTTGAGGATAAGATTCCTTCTTCGTCGTTGTATCGCTTGTTTATGAAAAAACGTAGTATTTTTATCCCCAAATTTCAACCAATTCACTCGCGCCCTCTATTCTCAATAATGCCCATCCTTCTCAATCTCAAAATTTAGTTGGATCTTTGTGTCAATAAGTTCTGCCAAATTCTTATAATCTTTTTCGGATTCCAACAACTCTACCAATCTAGAAGTTAACAACTCCTTTTTCTCTTTTCTACTTCAACGAATTCAATTAGCCCATTTCTCCAAACCTTTCCTTACACTTTCCAGCTTTCGCAACAAATCTCCTGTTGAATTATCCCAAATGTGTTGAACCTCCTCAGCAAACGATTCCTCCAAAACCCACCAAGCTTCGAACTTGAAACTTCTTTCAAGCAACTCTTTGTCTTCTCGTTTCGTAGTGATAAGCAATGAACAATGATTCGAAAAAGAATGGGGAAGATATTGAATTAAAGCCTCAGGAAATATAGACATCCATTTTTCGGTAGCGACTCCCCTATCCAAACGTTCTTGAATATTCGTTTTTGATAAATTTTCTCTTTCCAAGTAAACCAGTTTCCAGAATAACCCACATCCAACAAATGACAATCTTCCAACACAGTGCGAAATGTTTCCATTCATCTCTCTTCTCGAGGTAAGCCTTATTTTTTTCAAAGCCATACATTATTTCATTAAAGTTTCTACAAACTAACCATGAAAGCTCCTCAGCATTACGCAGATTTCTTAAAAGATCCCACGATTCATCCCTATCCTGCGTATAAGAAGAACCATAAAAACCAGTATATCTCCACTTATTACCTTCATCAGTGTCTTCAATTACCACGTCAATATGCCTTTTTGAAAAACTTTGAAGCGTAATACTAACATGCCTACGCCACGCCAAACATAACCCTCCTCTAAAACCAATTGATTCAACATCAATAACATTAGAAAACCATAACTCCTTCGGACTCTTTCCATCTGATTCCTATTAATTTTTGTCTCCATAAAAAAGACCATCTGGGGATTATATATCTTCAACGAATGCCGAAGTTGTCGCACTGTCCGTGGATTCCCCAAACCACGAATATTCCAACTTAAGATTTTCATTGCTCTTGGTCGGCTTGCCTTTTGGTAGCCGTCGATAATAAAAGATTGTTGTTCACCATTCTTCTATCCCTCATGACCAAACTACTAGATTCTTCGCCGACTGTATACCCTTCAGTCTCTCTTCTTTATCTCTTTTTCCCCTCCTCTCCTATTAAAACACTTTCTTCAGCATCATGATCCATTGCAATTTGATTCTCTACTATTGATTGATTTCACCCCTTTTAAAATAGGCAGGCGGATTTCTTTCCAAATTAAATTCTAAAATGGGATCAATGATAGACCCACTTCCAGGATTATTTATCGTACCCCATATTCTACTTTCAGATGTCTGATTTCCATCGATATTTCCTCCCCTTTCTCCCTCTTCTTCCTCACGTAACCAGATACTACTTTGTGCTCGGTCTCTTCTAGAATGTGCTCGTAACGAAAGATCCCAGCCCATCTCAATAATCTCCACCCCTAATGCCATTTTTGCCTCGTAGAATGAGTCACTATGTCCCAAACGACCACAATAGGAACAAAAAAGTGTTAATTTTTCATATTTCAATCTGTCATATGACCGATTTCTATAAAACATAACCTGTTTTTTCCTCTTTAAAGGATATCGTACATCCAATTGGATCTTGACTCGTAAAAAATTCTGATATCCCTTCCCCATATTAACACCATCATACTCTAAAAACGTACCTATGAAATCACCTAATTGCTTTGCCAAAGCCTCAAAAAAGAAACCTGCAAGAACATCGTGGATCTGAACCCAAAAAGGCGTCAAAATTAAAGGGACTCTTAAAGGGTCTTCCCCCCACTACAACGTATTTAATATCAACAGATGATTATTAAAAGTCCATGGTGAGCCCTTCAAAACCCTCTCCATATCTATAATATGAAAAAACTGAAATAAAAATCTTCTTTCCCTTAGATTCAAAATTTGGACTCCTCTGACCGGATGCCACAGATTCGCCATGTTGCTTTTCATAGCCGAAAAGTGAATCACACTAGCTGTCAGAAAGTATCCCACTAGGTGAAAAATCCCATCTTCCTTTTCTGGGATTGAAAAAGGTTGTATTTGTAAAATCATTTCCTCTTCTTCATTAAGGGTTAAACCAGCAAATTCAGCTTCCATGAAGGCTGATTAAATTTCACACGTTGGAGATAGTAAATAAAGAAAAAATACAATTTCCAAAAAACAACTGCTGCCACAGTAAACCAAATTTAAATAAAAAAAACCTAAAACTCTGCCAGAGAAGACAAATAGTAGCGTGCTAGGGTAGCAGGCTATTTTTAACGATGTTAATACTTAAATATAAATTTTTAAATTTAAAAAATAGAAACTAAATTTATAAAAATTAAAAAATACACAGAAAATACAAAAACTTAAAACATATTGTAAGTTTTAAATTGTATCCCTATAATTTAACCCAACAATCTATATATATAAATGGAAGCTTCAAAGGACTTTACATGGGGCTCTCTTACCATTTTTATTTTATTTTATGGAAATGATTAAATTTATATACCTATATATAAAAAACCTTGGGCTGACATGTGGCTCTCTCACCATGCTGCCTTTACACAAATGGTTAAATTTCACCTTTGGTCTCTCTAATATGTTTAAATTTGAAATTTTTAAATACTTTAATTTTTAAAATAATTTGACACCTAAATTTTTATAATGTTATTAATTAGTCCAAATAGCTAATATAATTAATTTTTCGATTAAATTATTACGTGATAAAAGTATTAAAGACTAACACGTGACTTCCCATTTATTTTAGGTTTATATGAGTGCTTATCTTTTTTTCTTTCAGTTTTAAAAAATGGTTAAATTTTAGTTTTGACTCTTTTATTATGTCTAAATTTAAGATTTAACTGCCACACTTTAATTTTTAATGTAATTTGGTCATTATAGTTTTATAATGTTATTAATTAGTCCAAATAATTAATTTCATCAATTTTCCGATTAAAACATTACGTGGTTGTCGAAACTATTTTTTTATTTTTGGAAAAAACAAAAATTAGTTGTCGACTTAAAAAAAAACATAAATTGGGAGTCGCCACCAATCTTTTATTAAGGTGTGATTGGATCACCTAAAAAATAGCTTTGGTCTACGAGTTTCAGAAAAAACGGATTCGGGAGTCACTTACGTGCGAGGAAGGATTAGCACCCTCTAACACCCAAAAATTGATACCAAATTGATTAATTAATGTCTTAAAGTCGAGAGTTTTAAAAAAATGCTATCCTTAGCTAAATGAAATTATTTATTAAGACTTTCTCTTTTTGAAAAGAAAAATATCACACTCAATGCGTTAGGGCACAACATTTTATTCTCTTCAAGATGAGTTGGTCCAAAAAACTCGTATAATAAAATTTAAGAAAATATTTAATTTTTTAAAATTTATGAAGAAATCACAACCCAATACGTTAGGGCACGATTTCTTAAAATCCCAAACATTCAATATTTCCTTTATATATATTTTTTTTAAAAAATTTTATCTCGAGGAATCAACGTGTCACATCCAATACGTTAGGACACAACACATTGAACTCTCAATGACAAGTTTTATTTTGTTTGATTAAAGAATAATCCTCAATTGTTAGATTTTACGAAGAAAATCGGAACCCAATACGTTAGGGCTCAATTTTCTTGAAAATCCTAAATACGAGTATTATCTTTATTTTGAAAATTTTTCATTTTTAAATTCGAGTAAAAGATAATGTAATGTTATAATGTATGTATAAATATCGTGATAACAAATACAATAGTAATAAATACAACAATGGCATAGAAATAATATAAACAAATAAATAAATAAAAATAAATCAATAACATGCAAAGCATCAAATAAATGAGTGAAATAAAAAAAAAACATGCTTTTAAAATATAAATGAAAACATAAATTGATAAACAAAAGAAGAAAATAAACAAAAAAAATATAAAGAGAAAAAAGGGTACAAAATATATACATGTACATATATAAAAAAATTATATACATATATATAGATTATAAAAAAGATAATTACATATATATAAACAAATAATAATAATTACATATATTAAAATTAATTAATTTAGAAAAATATATATAAAAAATTTATGAAGAATAATATAAAAAAACATACGTATATACATATTTATCAAAAAAATATAAAAATGTATATATATGCATATAAAAGTTAGGAAATAAAAAATGTATATGTATATAAAATGTAAATGTATATATATGTATATAAAAGTTATGCAAATAGAATAATAATATATATATAATATGTGCATGTGTTTATAAAAGTTTTTTAAACAAATGTATGTATATATATTATTGTAAAAAAATATGCGTATGTGTATATATAGTAATAATAATAACAATAATGATAATAATAACAACAATAATAATAATAATAACTTAATAACAAGAAAATCAAATTTAATAAAAATAAATAATAAATAATAAATAAAAAAAGACTAAATCGAGCTTTGACATAAATTCTGGGCCTAAATCTGCAAATAAATGAAGTCGAAAGGACCCTATTAAACATGCCAAAGAAAATAAAAATGCAAGAGAAAGAGAAATTTGAGGGAATACTCTTAAGAATTATTATTACTCCCAACGTCCCCCCTTTACAATGAAGGGAGAGGCATCTATTTACAGTTGAGCCTCCCCAAATCCAATGGTACAGATCAATTACATCAACGACTAAGATTAAAGGGTATCTACAAATTAAATCTCTAAGATTACAAAATCATATCTTCTAAGATTACATATCCTTGAAGATTATGTTTCTATAAGTTTGTAGATGGACCTTCAACCTTTTCAAGTAATGGGTCATTTCGATCAGGCCAAATGATATAATTTTGTACTGGACTTAGACTTTGTTTTATTATTTTGGGTTAATTATTTTTTTGTGAGCCCAGGGCTAAAATTGGGTATTACAGTGGTTATATCTAATTGGATGCCCTAAGGGTGTTAGAGATGGATAAATAGCTTTTTATTTCTTTTAGGTTTACATTGTTTCCTTTATTATTATTATTATTATTATTATTATTATTTCTATTTTAGCTTTTATACTATGCTGAAACTTGGGATTTAATCTATATATCTTATTTTTGACATAAATTGATCCTTTTACTTTTATAATGTTATTAGTTAATCCAAATATTTAATATTATTAACTATTTCAATTAAAATCTAATGTCAATTTTTCTTAGGAATAGTATTCTAACAAAACAAAATCTATTTAAACATTTTCGATGTTATTTTTATTGTTACATGGTTATTGGGTGATTTTTTTGTAATTTTAAAATGTCGCACCAGTGTATTTAATAGAAGAATTTTAATAGTGGTAACAATTGGACATTAATTTTTAAATCCAAATAGTAAATGGTCTAAATTTCTAAAAATAAGATTAGAGTATATTTTAACCTTTAAATTTGTACTTCATAATTTAACACAAGTATTATTATCTACATAACTATCCATAAAAGGAAGTTTCAAAATAGCCTCCTCATTTTTATTTTATTTTTTTGCGTTTTATAAGAAAATGGTAAATTTTCAATTCTAGTCCTTATGCTACACTCAAATTTTAGATTATATAATAACGGCCAAATTTTAATTTTGATCTCTATGTTACAATGTCATTGATTAGCTTAATACTTTTTTTTATTAAAATGTTGACGTAACTTTTAAGAGTTATTAACACTATTAAAATTATTTGTTAAATTCAAGTCCATTACAATTTTTTTTATTGTTACATGGCTACTGAGTTATTTTTTTTAATTTTAAAATGTTAAATTAATGAATTTAACAAAAGAATTTAATGGTGTTAACGATTGAATCTGAATTTTTAAATTTAAAAAATAAAAAAACTAAATTATTAAAAATAACAATACTGATACTAAATTTCAAATATAAAAAATTACATAAACTTTGAAGTATGTTTTAATATTCAAATATTTACTAACCAAAAAATTATTAATAAAGAATCAATGCTAGTAACTCTTTAATGAAATGTCATAGGAATTAGTGTTCAACAAAAATGTCTCAGGTATTGCCATTAAATTGGCATATATTGCTTGCGTGAAGTCTACGGTAAATCATTAAAATATAGAGACAGTATTAGCCTACTGGTACGCTGCGTTCTTAGCTGCAAATTTTCAGAATAATTGTCAAACAACAAGCACCCTTTTTCTGCTATAAATTTGGAGCTTCACCTCCATGGTTTCAACACACAAACAACTCGGTCGTGTAATAAAGTAACCTAAGAACATGGCATTCAAGCTGAATATATCAGTTTCGTTCATCTGCTTGATGGTTTTGGTGTTAGCCACTGGTTCATATGGTGGCGGAATTTCCATCTACTGGGGCCAAAATGGTAATGAAGGCACCTTAGCGGAGACTTGTGCGACGGGAAATTATGAATATGTGAATATAGCCTTCTTGGCAACATTTGGTAATGGCCAAACTCCGATGATAAACCTTGCCGGTCATTGTGATCCTTATAGCAATGGTTGTACTGGGTTAAGCTCCGACATTAAATCGTGTCAAGCTAAAGGTGTCAAAGTGATTCTTTCGATAGGAGGAGGTGCTGGTAGTTACTCCCTTTCTTCGTCTGATGACGCTAGGCAAGTCGCGATGTATCTTTGGAACAATTTCTTGGGGGGAACGTCGTCGTCTCGACCGCTTGGACCTGCTGTTCTTGACGGGATCGACTTTGATATCGAGGGAGGAACAGGGGAACATTGGGACGATCTCGCGAAATACCTTTCGGGATATAGCAAGAAAGGCAAGAAATTGTACTTAACCGCAGCTCCTCAATGCCCATTCCCTGATGCTTGGGTTGGAAATGCATTGAAAACGGGTCTCTTTGATTATGTTTGGGTCCAATTCTATAACAACCCTCCTTGCCAATACTCGTCGGCCGATATTGCCAACCTTGAAGATGCATGGAAACAATGGACTTCGGATATCCCAGCAACCAAGATTTTCCTTGGCTTACCGGCAGCTCCTGATGCAGCAGGCAGCGGTTTCATCCCTGTAAACGATCTCACATCCGAGGTCCTCCCTGCCATAAAGAATTCCTCCAAGTACGGCGGAGTTATGCTTTGGTCCAAGTATTATGATGATCAAAGTGGATATAGCTCTTCCATCAAGAGCCATGTCTGAGACCTATATATACTCAACTCTTATATATTACTCGTATTATAAATATATGGTCTACATTTATGAAACTATTTTCAGTTATGCTACCTAAAATTGCAGATTAAGATTCAGTTCATTACTTTTTCAATACTGCACATCATACGCTAGTACAAGGAGTATACCATTATAATGCATATTACACAAACAACAATCACCATTGATGTTGTATCATATCCAAGCTTCTCCGCCTCTTCCTCTAGTATTTACAATCCCGAGATTCCGTGTCTTCTTCGTCGGCTTACTCAACTGGAATATCGGGTGCCTGCATAATTGCCTTACACCTTTTCTTAAACTTAGCCGGTCACCATTATCATATCCACTTCTACATTCAGTTTCAACATTTCCCATTTCCCATTCATTTAGTATGTTGTTGCCTGAAATGGACTCAACTTCCTCTTCTCTGTTACTATTCTGAATGCTCCATTGTTTCTCTTCGGGGTCACTTTCGAGTCTACTCAATGTGGCAACCCTCAAGAACTTAGCAGTGGCAGGTTCCTTAGATGCACATGTATCGGTTATGCCAGTAGGACAATCTGAGCAAGATGGAAGCAACCTGTCCTTGGTAGCGGACTCATCCCTTTCTCGAATTGTCTTTAAGATCAATGTTTTGAGGAAGTTCATCACTTGCACGGCGTGAATCAATGCTGTCAAGGGATCGGCCATCTGCAGTAGGTAGATATATTCCTCTCATTTAGTTTTTTTCCTAAAACTAGTGTTTCAAAACAGAATTAAAGAGAAATCACTTATGGCGAATTCTCTCCGGTCCTAACCTTCCACTCTGCCACTCTGCCGAGATAAGAGGCCAACAATACTATACTACCCCAAGGGACAATAATGTTTACCCCAATGTCCACATGTTTAGGCCCTCCATTACTGTCCGAAACAGGGCAGCTGTGAAACACACAAGGTGAACTCACTTCACCAGGCCACTCGCCCCGGTGCAGTTGAACTAGCAAGACCCCTAAATGCAACAAAGAAAAGTACCTGAGTCATATTCGGTGCGAAAACCATCGCGATGTTGCGTGCATTCATTTTGTTGTATTGTTCATACTCCACAACATCTGCCATCAAATTGATAGCCCAATCAAGTAAAGCAGCTTCTGTTGAAGGGAGCAACTTCACAAGCTCAACGCAATCGTCTTCCGTGTTGCAATGCATCACCTGCTCCGGTGTAAGGCAATCGAGCACTCCACTAGGAAGTTCTCTAAACCATGCCTACGAAACATTAATCAGAAACCAGATATGCCGTGAATCGCAAGGCACAAATTCAACCATCACCAAGGTCTAAAACCAGACATGCTTATATATATCTGTACCTTTATCAAACCAGCTAAACAATGGACATCGATTCCGTGCGGTACGACACCTTTGTTTAACTTTTCTCGAACATACTCTTCTTGACTATTTTCGGCATTAATCCGAAATATTCCTTCTGCCTTCAAATGAAACACAATTAAAACACAATTTAGTCATTAAACCAACATAGGCTAAGACTCTTACCTTAAGACCTCCATCATAAAAACGACTCTGCATCATAAGAAGAATTGTTGGCAAACTATTCCCTTTACCATCATAAGAACACTGCATTGACTTAGGAGAAACCCCAAAAACACTTGCACTGTAAACATGCAATAGACAGAAACAGATCAATTGAGTTCTTAGAATCCGTAACCAGAACTTTCATGGATCCAAGGCTAAGAAGAAACAAACCTGGCACTAGGAACCTTTGAGGGAACATCAGGTTGGAGTTCAGTAGGTAAGCCGAGGAAGCCATTAAAGCAGTCGAAAGTAACATGAGAGACATGCTTGACATCAGTTGGTAAGCTAATATCCAGGGAAGATATGTCGTCGGTGTCCACACTGCAAGTGACTAATGACTTCCTTAACAACGCTGCTAATATATCCATAAACGGGAATTGGTTGTTGTCTCGTCGTCCTCCATGACTACAACCAAACCTCGATTTCGAGCTTATCAATGGCGTCGTAGCAATAGGGTTCATCCCATCTTCTGCAAAATCTTCTTCTTCTTCATGGTCGTCATTGGTCTTGGTTTGGTGAAAGAACTCACTGAGTCCGAGCAGTCCACAAGATTTGGATCGAAACAACCCAGCCATCGTTCTCCCTCATCCGAAATCTTAAGTTAAAATATGTATTATATATGAGAAAATGAAAATAACAGCTCTTATTAATTATAAAAATGCATTAAAATTCAACTTAAATTAGAGTGTACATATATATACATATATATACACTTCTTGTCGCCCACAGTACAGTCACATGGGCACATGGCAAGGTTTCTTTTTTGTCTCAAATCTGAAGCTTTTATGGGTGCTTTCTACCCTACTAATAAGCTGTCATTGCAGAAAGACAGTTTCAAGAGTATCACTAAAAAAATATATTTGAAAAAAAATAGCCTTTTTTTGTAATATATACACATAAGGTCCCATTAAACATCTTTTCTTTAGGCTAAATTATGTTATTAGTCTCTGAACTTTACAAAACTTGTGAATTTAGTCCTTATACTTTTTAAATTTTAAAGTTTCAGTCCTCACCAAAAGAATAATTATTAAATCCATTATGTTACGTTCTGTTATTTTCAAAATTTGATGCGACAAATATATTATCATATGTGTAATACTATGTCAACTTGTTATTTCCACATTATTCACTAAAAATCCAATTAATGGATTAATGACAGTCATTTGTATCAAGATTGAAATGGCAAATTTCGAAAAGTATAGAGACTTAGAATTATACAATTGGAGAATATAGACTAATCTATAACTGTACGCATAGTGCTAGACTAGTAATTGAATTTAACCAAATAGATTTAACTGTTATTATATGGGTGATGACTAAAATTTTAAAATTTTAAAAGTAAAAAGACTAAAATTGACCAATTTAAAAAGCATAAGGACTAAATCCACAACTTTTGTAAAATAAAGGGAGTGATAGCAAAATTTAACCTTTCTTTTATATGACACCTTCAATGTCCCATAGTTACATAAAACCTCGATTGAAATCAAGGTTAAATCAAATTGGATTCAGGGACCAAATTTGTTCTAATGCTATTTTCTCCATTCATAAAACTTAAATTTAATACTTTACTTAAAAAGTATCTAGCTTTGATCAAACAAAATATGTTAGGTAAAAGTGCCATGGAGGCCCTTATACTAGAAGTCAGATGCATTTTGTCTCTTTTATTAAAAAAAATAGCAAATTAACTCTTATACGTTAGATTAAAAAGCAAATGGATCATTCTGTTAAAAATTTCATCTATTTCTAATGTTAAAATTTGTTCCCTATACATTAGAATGAGGTACATTAGGCATGTCACTTGTAATTGTCTGGTTATATTCCGTCAGCCATGTCAATTGTTAACAGTAGAAATAGATGAAATTTTAATAGAAATGACCAGTTTACTTTTTAATTTAATATACAGGGACTAATTTGCTATTTTTTTAAATATGGGGACACAAAATGTAATCTAACAACTAATAGATGGAATTCTATAGCACTTTTACCAATCTTTTAATATAAAAGTGGATGGAAAAGCCTGTTAAATAGTTCTGTACAGATAGACATGGTAAAGAGTTTTGTGCTTTTAAGAACTAAGTTTTGTGAAAGCAAGGGAGGTAAAAGGCAGACATGGAAAGGGTAGCTACCAGTTAATTAAATACACCATGACCATGCAGCGGCAAATACGACGAGACACGTGAACAATGAACACCTACCATGCAGATATAGTCCCACCGCCTGGTGTTGATCCGACGGTTCCTGGTCCCATATCCCTAATCTTGTCTGAACTGGAAAGTGGAATGCTTTTTACACTTCACATGTCTACTGTTGCATTGCAGTTTGCAATTTGCAATTTGCATGCACAGGTATAGACACATTTGCTGGGGGTTCTAAATGTTCTGACTTTTGTTTTAAGTCCCCGAAGCTTTGATTTTGGTGATCAAATCAAGAAAAGTTATTGAACTTGTTTATGTTTGTTGAGCAATTCAGTTCTTGGTGTTTGGTCCTGTTTTTCTTGGATGCTGATGTACATCTTGTTGAGTTAAAAACCATATTGAATCATCTCGGAAGTCTAGTTTACTTTATGTCAACCAAAATTTATAGAGATACCTACCTTCACCTTATATATAACATATAATTATCCACACGCTCAATATTAATATTTATCTTAAGTTTTACAAGTATTAATCTTCACTAATCGAAGTATTTTCTTTTTATGAATTGTACATAGCTCTCCATAGATACTAAAGATAAGACCTCGATACAGGGATAATACATTTGATTGTTAAAGCCTAGATTGATTGTCCAGATAATTACACTTTGAAGATAAAACTTCTTTGAAGAGTTGATTTCCCCTCAACACCTATAATTAACAAAAATTAAGAGTTCAATAATTTATATGCAAAATTATTAATGAAAAAATTAAGGGTTTAAGTTCATGTACTTACTAACAGCACGATTTCACTCCTCAAATTTGATAAAGTATAAACATCAAATTTTGATGATTTTTTGTTGAATTACTTATTTTTAAGTTTTCATAAAATATAAGGATGAAATTCGCGATTAGACTAATTAAAAACTATATTGAGTAAGGGATGTAGATTATTGTATTGCTTTATTTTTTTAAAAGCTTATAAGTATAAAAACAAACACGAGCAGCTAAGAATCATAATAATTTAGACTAAAATTGACTTACTAAACTAAAATCTACATATGACATCAACACATGGTGAGATTAAAGACCCACACATAATAATTGTGCATGTTGTTGAGACTTAAAATTTGATACTAAAAAACCCAAAACCTCAACCTTTGTCATTGTATTCAGGACCTCATTGATACTACTACATGCTTTAGAGATGCAAAGAAGGGTTTACCAGCAAACATGCAGGGATTTATATGTGTATGAAAATGGAGTAAAGATACATATGTTGGCAGTGATGTTAACGCCCTCAACAACTCAACATTGACTAAATGGAAGCGTTTAGATATCATGCATATGTCCATAATTTCATGCAAAAATGGTTGAGGCCCAAGCAAAGACCCATTATGGATTGTAGGTCTATATACTTACACATAAACAAACCAAAGAGTAATATTAGGGTGCTTTTAAAATATTTAAGAATATATGGAGGGAATCAGGAGTTTTGTTTTGATAGGTTAGGTTAAATACTAAAATTTTGAAACGCTAAACTTAAAAAATTGTTAAAAAATATTTAAATTTAATTATTAATTCTTTTTTAAAAAATAAAAATATCTAATATCTAATATCTTCTCCAACTTAATTTAACTTTAATTAAATTACTTAATATAATTACTTTTTTAAATTATAAACAAACATCTTTTCTTCTTTTACAAATTTAACAAAAAAAATAGTAATTTTCTTTTGCTATTTTTCTCTTGTTATTGACACATAATTTTGGTAATTATTTTACCTTCAACCTAAAACCCTGAACTTTAAACTCGAACCTAAACCTAAAACTTTGAACCCCGAACCTCAAGGTTTAGGGTTTTGGTTCAAGATTTAAAGTTGAGGGTTCGAGTTTGAGTTTTGGATTCATGGTTTAGGTTTAGGGTTCGTGTTCAAGGTTTAAGGGTTCAAGGTTACGATTTATGAGTTCGGGGTTCATGGTTTAAGCGTTTAGGATTTGAGTTTAAGGTTTAAGGTTTTATGTTTTAGATTTAGGATTAGAAATTTAGATTCAAGATTTAGGATTTGAAGTTTGGGATTTAGGATGAAAAGGGATATGTAAAAAATTGTTAAAATGTTATTAAATAATTGAAAAGGGACCATGAATAATATGGTGAAAATGATCTATAAAATAATTTCTCCATAGATGAGTGCATAATAACAACTTCAGGTCTTCAAAATTTGATGATGTGACAAACTTTTATTGATGCCTAAAAACTTTAATTTTTAGGATCAACCTAATGTAAATTATTCCCTAAAAGTTAAAGTATCGTGGTGGAGAAGCCCACCAAGGGTGCGAACGGTGGCCACTAGGGGCTCAAATAGGCCCCCTCACATGCGACAAACTAGAACGTACACGAAGGAAGAGAGAAACACCAAAGGTTTCCAAAAAGTGCGGAAAATTTCTAAGATGCCAGATAAACACTTGAAGAGTCCAAAAGGTCATTTGAAGAAGTAAACTTTATAGAATAAAACTAAAATATTCCGGAAGCTCTATAATCTTGTATAGAGTAGACTAAGGTAGTCTTAAATCTTTCTAGAGACATGTTATAAACCGTGGAATTGAACTGATGTTGATAGTAGAATTTGAGGGGCTTTGGCTAAGCCACCCATCATCGTCTCTATATAACTTGTAATTTTGAGTAATAAATCTTCTAGCATTCTCATAGTCCTATAGTGTGTCTTCAATTTCGATTTGGGTTCCAAAGGTTTTCTAATTGCCATGAATTTTTTTATTTATTTTGATTTTAAATTTAAATTGTTATTTAATTCTAAAATTGGAATCAAAGGAAGGGCTTAGTTTTTTAAGATTTAATTTTTAATCAAGTTAGATTTAATTTAAGGGTAAACTATACCTATGGTCACTTTTGTTTACCTTAGGTTACGTTTTAGTCACTTATATTTGAAATGTTACGTTTTAGTCATTTACGTTATCATGTTGTAATATTTTAATATCTGAGCCATTAATCATCGTTAATGGTGTACGGTAAGCTGACGTGGCACATTAAATCATCATTTCAAACAAAATTTTAGGTTAAATTATACAATTGATCCCCATATTTTTTTCGTTTTAAGTAATTTAATTTTTTTCTTTTATGTTCTTTAAACTTTCCTCTTTTTTTCCATTCTCTTTTGTTTCTCCCTCTGTTTTCATACCTTCCCCATTTCTTTTAACATATTAGGAAGTCGAATTGATAGTGAAAAAAGAAGTAGGAAGTCGACTGTCATCATTTGCCCATAACCAAAACCCATAAACCCATACCATGCTTCTTTCTTCACTACCAATTCGACTTCCTGGTATGTTAAAAGAAATAAAGAAGGTAGGAAAATAGAGGGAGAAGCAGAAGAGAATAGAAAATAAAGAAAAAGAAAAAAAGAAAGTTAAAAGAACATAAAAGAATTAAATTACTCAAAATGAAAAATTATGGAGACCAATTGCATAATTTAACTTAAAGTTTTTGTTTAAAATGATAATTTAACGTGCTACGTCAGCTTACCATTACACCATTAATGACAATTAACGGCTTAGTGACTAAAATGTTACAACACAATAACGTAAGTGACTAAAACGTAACATTTCAGACATAAGTGACTGAAATGTAACCTAAGGTAAACAAAAGTGACCATGGATGTAATTTACCTTAATTTAATTTGGTTTCCATATTTTATTTCTGAAGTTTTGAAACGTGGATATTTAGATATCCACCCAAGATAGTTTTTTTTTTAGATAATGAAAATAATAAAAAAATTTAAATTCTGTTTAAAATAAAATAAAATTTATTTTAAAAAATTTTTAGAAAATAGAAATAAGAAAAGAGTTAAGGGGTATTCAATTTCAATTAAAACCGATTAACTGACCGAATCCATTTAATTCAATTAACCAGTCAATTAACTAATCTAATTTGATCGAAAGTTAGTTAATAAATTTTTAAAAGTTTAGTTATTATCTGAATATAATTAACTAAATTAACCAAACTTAATAATTAATAATACAATTTATCTATAGTTAATTCAATTAATTCAGATAATTCAATAAAATGAATATTATCAATTCACTTTTGTTTATATGTTCTATACTTATTTTAACTAAAAAAACAAAAACATATAAATTTTAATTAATTCGATTAACTGATCAAATTAATCGAAATATTTCAATTCGATTAATGTTTATAAAAAAATTCAATTTGGTTAACAGTTAAAAGATTAAAAAGTTCGGTTAATTCCGCTTAATCATTTGGAAACATAAATAAAATAGCCACAATCCAACCAAAAAACAAACAAACGACCAAATAAAATCTTCTCTACCCAACATAATCTGATACCCCGCAAAACAAAATCAAACAAACCATCTTTAGCTGGTAAACAAATAGAAAACAAATTCATACATCAAGTCCTAATTATATCTCTCATATTCATCCACATTCAAACTATCATTATAACAAATAACCACAGGATAGAGTTACACAAGTTTATGTCTCCGGATTGACAAAGACTAAGCACAGAGAATGCATGGTTGATGGCGCATCATTCAATGAAGAGCAACAGAACTAAGAATAACTTACAATTCTTATTGCCTTTGAGTTTTTCCAATGGAACGTTTTCCAGAGAACAGATGCTTTGGTTTCAATGTGGGAATAACTCTATCAGCCTCTCCACGCCGAGCATTCTTGTTCCTCTTTAACACAGATTTCTTGGCCAATTTAATAGTCTTTACCTTCTGAGCAGAATCCTTCAAGCCCTCTCCCGGTACAACTTCACTAGGAGGTCGTGATCGTGACCTTGACCGAGATGTAGACCTTAGACGTAACTTTTTGCTTGCTTGGTTGTCATCTATATCCATAGCATCTCCATCATCACCGTCTCTCCTATCAACTGATCGCTCCCTTTTCCGGCCTCTTGACTTGCTACGAGCACGATTAATTGCAAGAGAGGGATCCAGCCCCAAAGAAGATAGCTGCCAGCCCATCCTCTCTGTTGTGAACTTCCTATCCGTGTCAAACTTTCTTGGTACAACAGGCCGACTTTCTGCAGTGCTTTTCTTCATCCTATGCTGTTGAATAAGCAAGCTCTTCTTTTTCCTGATCTCAGCCAGTGCTTCTTGCTCTTCCGGGGATAAATCTTGGCCATCCATCTCAAAGTCATCACCTTCCTCCTCTTCTTGTCAAAGACCCTCTTCATGCTCCAACTCTTCAAGCCTTAACAAGATATCAGGGTCGATGAAATCGTACACATTGTGACCATCAAGAATTTCAGGCATTATGTCCTCTTTCCATTCATCATTTGACAATATATAGTTCTTCCTCAAACTAGCAGAATACACACCAGCACCACCATTCTCATCCTCCAAATCCTTTTCAGTTTTCCTCTTTTCTTTCTCTGCTGCTTGCTTGGCTTTAGTTTCCAAAACTGCCTGGGGTATGCAAGCTGGCCGTTCCTTTTGATCACGTGGCTTTGGTAATGCAACACAAAACCTATTAAGGCAGTCATTTATTTTTTTCGATTTCATCTTCAACTCTACCCTCTGATTCAGTAACCTTTCACAAGCTGCATTCTTCACAGCAATCACTCCATCCTCAGTCAAAGTGCTCATAATCAATAGCACCCCTTCTTCATTTGTAGGCTCACCTCCTTTGACCAATCACAGTCTTCATGGCTTCACCTTTCATCTCCATGACCAATTTCCTGTCTGCCTCAGATATGCCATCCAATGGCTGCAAATCAGTCTTATTGCAAACAATGATCAAGGGTTTGTTCATAAAGAGAGATTTAATGCTGTGAAAAAGAGCTGCTTGCTGGGAAATGCTGTACCCACATGACCCAGATATATCCAAAAAGAACAACACTGCAGCTCGTAGGTGAGCCAATGCTGTAATGCTGCACATCTCAATAATATTTCGATCTTCAAATGGCCTGTCCAAAATTCCAGGTGTATCAATTACTTGATATCTAAGGTACTTGTAATCTGTATGACCCACAAAGAGTGACTTGGTAGTGAAAGCATAAGGTTGGACATCCACATCAGCCCTCGTGATTTTGTTCATAAATGAACTCTTACCAACATTAGGGTACCCACAAATCAACATGGTTCGAGTATTAGGATCAATAGATGGCAACCTTGCCATATGTTGCCTAATCTGCTCAAGGTAGGCTAGACTAGGACCAATCCTCTTTATGACAGTACACATACGACCAAGTGCAGCAACCTTTAGCGACTTGCACCGACATAGCAAGTCACCATACTTTAATAGCTTGACATAATCTTTAGCAATCTTGCTAATGAGATTCCTAGCAGTATTTATCTGGCCAAGAGCAAGCTTGTAGTGATCCTTGTTATAGAGAACATGAAGAAGATCACCATAAAATGGATTGGATATCATCAAGGCAAGGGAACTCATCAATTATTGTCGAAAGCTTCTCATGAAAATTCTGCTGGGTGTATTTAACTTTACGCATATAGAACTGGCGGAGACGGGAAATCGCATACCCTTTGTGGACAACAGTTGGAGTTTGCCGTTGGGTACGTGAGAGAATAATGTCTATGAAGTCCTTCCCATTTGGTACAACAGTGATTTTCTTGAAGTTATTTTGAACCATTTTTACTATTGACCTGCAGCAAAACAAAGACGAGTTAGGTTAAATGAAAAGGACTTTAACAACAATTTGAAATCGTTGCTTAATAGACATCTGATTAAGAGTTAGTTTTCCGCCAATTAAATCAAACACAGATATGTTCATGAGATTATTTTCCTTAGATTCAAGAAAAAAAACCCTAAGCAAATTTAAAAGAAAAGTCACAAACAGATTCAATTTTCTAGAAAAATAATATAAAAGCCCTCAACAAAAACCCACACAGGTTAATAGGTATACAAATAAACTGAGATATGATATTCAATAAAATAAGACAACTTGTAGTAGAGGCTTAGAAATTAACAATAAAATACAGTAATCAGAACTGAAAACAGGAAGAACGCTCACAGGTTTCAGTTTAGTACCTCTTTTTCCTTCAAACCAAACAGAAATGGAGTTCACAAGCTCCTGCTCAGCCAAAGAGAAGAGTAAGAGGGAGGCGCACTAGAGTTTTAGTTTTTATAGCCGACTAAAGCCCGTGAAATGAACGGGAGTATGTTTATATCATATTAAATTTATGGCTTAATGTACACTTTAGTCCCTAATGTGTACCTTTTTTCACTTTGATCCTTAAAGTTTCTTTTTGGCACACTTTAGCGAAAACAATCAATGGCGGTGATAATTTGATTAGGATTTTTAAATAAAAAATTAAGATTGAGTTTTAACTTTTTAAATATAGGAGCTAAATCTCAACTTCTGTATAAAAACAGGGACTAATAAGACATTTAACCAAAATAAAATTTTGAACAAATTAAAACTAAAGTCAGAAACCTTCTAGGGTTCTCTTCTTCTACCTAATTCACTCTTTTTCTCACAGCCGTCGCTTAAACAGAACCCATCGCCGTCCTTGAACGCCTCCCCCGTCCGTCGATCGGTTTACGCCCTCTTCGCCGCCGCCCACTGTAAGTTGTTCGTGACTTCTCTTTTATGATTTTTTCCCATTCTTTTCTGCTTTGTTTTATTTGTTCACACGGCTATTGACGTCTTTCGCGGTGGTGGAAGGCGCCGCCACCGCAAGAAAAAGCGGCCAACACACCGCTACGCACCACTATGTGAACTCTGATCATTATACCCTCTTGAGTTTTTTTTTTTGTTTATTAAATTTAATTGATATAAATTTTGTCTTGTATATGCAAAAGCTTAATTTCCAGTTCAAACTGGAGTTTGAGTATTGGAAAATTAGTATACGATACTCATCAAGCATGGATTGTTTCTCGAGCATAGAGCTTGAACCGAATTTCGAGTAGCTAACTTTGAATAGGAGTTGTGCTATTTGTTTTTTAAATTCAATTGTTGTCCTAATCTAATGTGGCATTGGGTTCTTAAAATAGCAATGAAAGTAATTCCACTAAAAAAGCTTATTATTTTCTTAATCTAATGTAGTGCTATCTTTTACTATGTTGCTTCTTATTTAAAGGATAAAATATTTCAAGCCGATAAAATGGTACGACCGTATGCTATTAAAGGGAAGAAACGGAAGAATAGAGGCGAGAAGTATGATAAAGAAGAACAAGAACATGAAGAACAAGTAGTAGAAGAAGAAGAGAGAGAACCAGCAAAACAAGCTGCTATTGAAAAGCCAACAGAGGAAGTCGAAGGTAAAGAAGAAGAGGAAGGAGGTGAAGCTGGAACAGATGAACTTGAGGGAATCCCAATTGCCCCCTCTGATAAAAAGAATAACAAAAATGGGGTAATTTTTGTTCTTGAGAAGGCTTCATTGGAAGTTGCTAAAGTTGGAAAGGTATATGGAACTTGGACTTCGTAATGTGCTTACTGCTTCTGTTATCGTTTACGAGTATGAGTTTTTGTAGTTTTTAATTGATAATTTTCATTAAAGAAGTTTGGTTTTCAACTGTAATTTATCTTGTTGGTTGTAAATTGTTACAGAGTTTTCAACTCTTGAACTCAGATGATCATGCCAATTTCTTGCGGAAAAATAACAAGAATCCTGCTGATTACAGACCTGACATAACACATCAGGTTATTTTCCTCCTTTTTTGTTATTTATTGCTATCTTTATATTTCTTTTGTTAAAACTATGATGAATTAATTGATACTGCATTCTTGATCCTCTTTTGTTAAAACTATGATGAACTAACTGCTATTTTTGTCATTTCCCTATAGGCTCTACTGTCGATTCTAGATAGTCCAGTCAATAAAGCTGGGAGATTGCAAGCTGTGTATGTTAGAACTGAGAAAGGTGTACTTTTTGAAGTTAAACCTCATGTTAGAATTCCGAGAACATATAAGCGGTTCTCTGGTATTATGTGTAAGTTATCATGGCTGAGATTATGTCTCTTCTGCTGCATTTTGAAACTCTTACTAGTCTGTTTCTTATTGACCTATTTAACAATCATGCAGTGCAACTGCTACAAAAACTAAATATAACTGCCGTCGGCAAGCGTGAAAAGCTTTTACGAGTGATAAAGAATCCCGTAACCAATTACTTTCCTGTCAACTCTCGCAAAATAGGTGGGTTTGACTTTGATTGTTGTTTCTCGTGTTGTCTGTAAAAATCCGTTGTTTCCGGTACTCAAGTTCTTTTTCTTGCACATCAGGTTTCTCATATAGCTCAGACAAATTAGCTAAAATGAGGAAATACGTAGATGCTGTTGGTGATGATGGGAATCTTGTTTTTGTGGTAAGTCTTGTGCGACATAGGATCCTTCTCTCTTTATTTATAATCGCTTCCTTATCCTATCTCTGTGCATTTTTTTCAGGTGGGTGCAATGGCCCATGGGAAAATAGAGGTAGATTATATAGATGATTTTATAGCGAGTAAGTTCCACATTTCTTATCTGTATGCTTGTTAGATTGTTTTGCGAAAATTTCAAGGATATTGATTAGTAACCCTCAAATCCCATAAGAACCATTGAATTGAGCAAGCTAAGGCAATAAGATAGACGAAAGCTAAATTACCAATGCTTACTTATATTGGATATAGATAGAGGTGTATGATTCTCCAAGAATATGCACTTGCTGGAACCATACTTGTAGTTGACGATTATCCAAATCCAAGCTTTATTACAATATCTAAGACTTACATTTTACAAGCATGAAATTTGTTTTTTAGCATGCTTAAGGGGACAAGACCTACAATCATTGTCTTGTATGGTTTTATTTCTTATTGCAGTTTCTGGTTATCCGCTAAGTGCTGCAATGTGCATTGCAAGGATTACTGAAGCTTTGGCAGATAAGTGGAGCATATTGTAACACCCATATAATATGTCTCTCTATGTTGCAATGGCTTCGATTTTGGGATAGATTATCAATGATGAATTACTTTAATTTATAATGTAGTACGTTTATTTTATGTTAAAAAAACGGAATATGCAGTTTTCTTGTTTAGGTAAATCCAAATTCGTTTCAAATTGTTATGTTACTCAACCTTGTGCCTTTTTAATTTAATTATATATTTATATTTTATTGATAAATATAACAATTTCAATATATATAGTTTTTTAGTATTTGTATAATATAATACAAATATAGGTTAATATTTGATACACAGTGGTATAAATTTTACCCATGATGTTTTTTTTGGTATAGATAGCTTTGAGGGTGAATTTCAAACCAGTGAGGTAAGTTTTGCTTTGGTTTCGCCTGTATTGGTTGCTATGCATCATTTCCGTATTAAAATCTTAAGTATCATTCCAGTAGTAAAATCGAACATTTAGTTTCTTTTCCGCGTTGGTGAAAATTTCACCTTGTATCGGTTGCAAGTGTTCATTTTGTACCAGTCAAAACATTAAGATTTGAATTAAATTGGTATAAGTATGCATTAGTCTTGAGAGAAGAACATGCATTTATTGCATCTAACTATTTTTGTTCGAAACTCAGAGCTATGGGTATAAACCTTGACTAGTTCTTTTCGGCCCAAATTTACAACCTGATTACAACCCCGTTTTACCTGAGATAAACTTGACAAGTCAGGTAGTTCATCATTCTCAACCTCAGCCATTAATGCCAACTCCGTGGGCATCACTGCTATAAGTCCAACAAGTCAGGTAGTTCATCATTCTCAACCTCAGCCATTAATGCCAACTCCGTGGGCATCACTGCTATAAGTCTAATTTTATCACTTCCAATAAAAGGAGCAGCCCTGAATAAAGTCATGCTATAAGTCCAATTTTATCACTTCCAATAAAAGGAGCAGCCCTGAACAAAGTCACTATGGTTCGGAATGCAAAAGCATTGCATATTTTTATATTCTCCAACACAACTCGGCTAGAACTCCGATGAATGCTCAAACAGTTTTAGTTGGATGCAAAATACAAAATTTCTATATTAAATAAAAAAGATTTAAGAGGATATGATGATCATGGTTTGAATAGTGTAGTAATATTGTGGTCTTGTGAACAATTTCACATCAATTGCAGTGGACAACGGCTGGAATTGGCATACCAACAGCTTTTAGAAAGAAAAAAAATTCTCCTTTCTTAACAAAGTAAACCTTCGGGAATTTACATATTTGGTTAAGATATGATATAAATCTCTCTATTCTTTATAAATTTGGAATTTAATCTTTGTATTTTTATTTTTAAGAATTTAAGCCCTTTACTTTTTAGATTTCAAAACTCAAATCCAATCGTTAATACTGTTAAAATTGTTTTGTTAAATTCAAGTTAATTCAACATCGTTTTTTAGTTATAGTTTTATTTCGAAATGTCACACCAACAAATTTAACCGTATGAACAAAATTCCTTAAAATAAAATTATAAAGATTGAATTCCAAATTTGTGAAGAGTATAAAAACTTATAACATATTTTAATCTTATATATTAAACGTTGTCAAAGACAAGTAATCGCTAAGTGAATTCAATGCTCTTTAATTATAATCTTAAGTTCGAGTTTTGCGTATGGGATAGTATTGAAAGAGTTTATTCTTTTTAGAAAAATCCGATTTTTTCACAGCCGAATTCTTAGTATCAAATTTACTTAATTAAGCAATAAATTTAAAAGGTAAACAAAGGATAAAAGGAATATATAAAATTTAAATTAGTAATTACATATACTAATAAACTCACTTTAAATTAACTCAACTAAGCAATTAACCTACATATAATTTATAATTTATATATGGTGAGAGTCAAATTTAAGGTTGAAAATTTCAACTTCATCTCGCAAATATAGCCAAGAACCGAGTGACCACTTATTGCTAGCCAATGACTAGCATTCCATGTGTTTCTTTCAAGCCTAAACCTCTTTTGCATTGGCCTGATGAAAAGAAAAACATTCTTTCTAATTAAATGAATTAAAAAAACTTAATTTGTTTCGTATTATTAGTATTATTTCTTAATTTGGTCAACTCTAGTGTAGAAAATTCCAAAATATTTAATGATGAATTAGGGTTTAATTAACAATTTAATCATAAATTAAATTTAAAAAAATATTTTAAAAAATAGAATTTGGGACAAATCAGCCCACAGGGAATATTCAGTGCTCAATTTAATGAAATTTTAAACATTTACAGCTAAACGAACTGTTATCTTGCATCTCCATAGAAATTATATGTTTTTTTAACTGTAAAATTAGAGAGTTAATTAATACTTACACTATGTTAAAATTGATATGGGCATTGTTGTTAAAGCGGGAGGACGTGGGTTTGAGTGTGCTAAAGATCATTATCCTCCTATTTTTATGTAGGGGAAGAGTTATAAGTAGTTCTAAGTATTGTGTCAAAAAAAAAGATAAAAAAATTATCACTGATCACACTACGTTTAAAGGAAGCTGTCCAAATAGCACTTACTCTTTTGAAGGCTCGAACCCAGATAAGTCCTATAAGTAAATGACCCTTGGTCACCAAGCCAATTATCTGAGTGCACAATTATATTATTTTTAATATATTTTTAATGAAAAATTATCTCGTACACTGCTGTAGAGTTTTTTAAAACTTCATAAGCGAATTTAGGGTGTGACAAGTGTTTTATAGATATAATAAAAAAATAAATATTTAAATGTCACTTATTGCACGCTCAACCCGTTTATAGAGTCTAAAAATACCATTGGCGGTGTATCAAATAATTACCCCTTTTTTAGCAAGGATAAATCTCAAAATTATACATGAACTTTGATTCAATGTGTAATTTGATACATGAACTTAGATTTGGTATAATTATACACATTAAATTTTAGTTATGGTTCAAATGTATACATGAAACTTCACTTTTAATTCAATCATATACATTTAAATAAATAAATACATCGTTTTATTTTTATATTTGACAAATATAATTATATGTGTATGCAATATGTAAATATAAAATGATGTTCTATTGATAATTGTGTTAATAATTCGTGAGAATCGGTTACACAAAATCAAAATTAACATACGAGTCACATTTATCATTTCATAATCAAGGTGTGAAATCAAAGAAGAGAAAATGAAACGTTGAAGCAAAGGTTTATACTCAACCAAGAAAGTTGATTTATTGTTTGACCCATTGGCATGTTTCATACAAAATTCTTGGTTCTAATCACAGAAAACAAATGCCCAATTGATGTTGAAACTTGCAATTAAAAAACTATGTTAGTTTATGCATGGAACCAATCTTAATGTCCCAATTGGATACCTCTATAGCATCATGAATGGGTTATTAATCTTAAATTTAATCCCATAGACTTTGAATGAGTTCATAAATCACATCATCTTCATAATAAACTTTGTAAGTTGTTAGAAAATAATTTTTAATTTAATGAGGACTTAGTTTGATATATAACATTTGGTCAGCTATATAGCTAGAATAATGCCTCTCTCTCCTTCTTCTTCTTCTTTTTTTTTTAATTTAATCCTCCACAAGCTTCTATTAATTAAAACAATTTGAAATAATAATAGCTCTTTGTTAACTCCATAAAATTTAATTTAATGAGGACTTAGTTTGAATTGGCAATAAATTTTTTTTTTAAAATTTAAAGTAAGGGTTAACTCCATAAAATGCCTTCAAACTTTTGTTAGATTTTAAATTAACCTCTAAATTTCAAAACATTCTAATTGAGTTTTTAAAATATTACGATTTTATCCATCAAGTCTTTTTTTTCAACTTGAATGTCACTCTAGGCATTATATTTCAGTTCGAATATAATATTGAGCATACGCAAAATAGATCTAACTTGTTAAATAGATAGTGTCAATAAAATTAAAGAAGACTATTTTTTTAACACGTCAAATTTATGCTGCCCACACAATAAATATAAATGTGTTTACAATTAATGTCTAAGCTAATGGTTATGTTGATAGAAAGAGTTGATCGATACAATACTAATATTTTAGGACTTAATTGAAATATTTTAAAATTTAATAATCAATATAAAATATAAACCACACTTTGGAAGTCAAATTCCACCACCTCGAAGGCCCAAATGTCCTTTGTAAATTCCCTATAATGTCTGGTTTTGAGGGCATGCAGATGTGTGTGCCCTACAGAAAACATAGAAAAAGTAAAATTTTAATATCTATTATAGTTTTAATTTTAATATTTTTCAAGTTGGTAAATTTTAATTTCTATATTTGTTAAATTTTAATATTTTAGTCTTGACTCAAACGATATTAATTAAATTATGTTATTAGTCTTATATTACATATGTAAATTTAGTTAATATTTTTTAATTTATCCTAGTTCCTTTACACCTTTAATTTTGAAATTTACAATTCATGTGCTAGATTAAACGTTGTACTCTTTAAAATTTTGAAATTTAGTTCATGTATTTTTATTTTTAAAACTTTAATTCATTTCTTTTTGATATTTTAAAATTTAGGTCCAATTGTTAATATCGTTAATTTTTTATTAAATTTATTGGTGTAACATTTTAAATTCTTTTTTTTTTTAAAACCTCACATATGACATTGCGATGAACCTAATTGTTTTAGAAAAAAAAAGAATTATTAGACTTAAATTTTAAAATAAAAAATTAAATTTCTGAATATAAAAATATAAGAACTCATTACCAAAATTTTAAAAATACAAACATATTATATATTTTAATCCAAACACTAAAACAAAATTAAAGTATAAAAATATATATATAAACCCTAAAAAGAACCCTTGGGATGAATGAAAGGAGTTACATAAAACTAAACCCCAAAAACAGGGAGAGGGGTATTAATTGAACCCACCGTCCATTTACTGACTTTCATTCTTCACTCTCTCTCGACACCTCTTTCAATTCCCATCACCTACCTTTATTCATTCACTAACACCCACAACTATTTTTTTGTTTGTTATAATTTTTGCTCTTTCATATTAAATTTAGAATTATTTATAACTTTTTCTAAAGTATAATACACTTTAGAACACTCAAACTTATATTTTCTTACATTAACAACAATATTAATGTCGAACGGGCTATAGCTCAATCAACACTATAATACTCAATTTTGGGCCCGAGCCCGCATAAGCAGAAAACAGAACAAATTCAAATAATATCCATATTACAAACCAAAAATAAGCCCAAATAAAATAGTAAATAGTCCATTTTTACATGGATGTAGCCCGATTACCCTACAATCCAAATCAGCCCGAAACTGAAAAATTTGGAAACCTAGAGTCTTCAACAGCAGCCTTCTTCCTAGCCTTGGCACCGCAGCAACCGCTTCCGCCCCACGTCACCCTTGTTGGTTTTTTTATTTGGTTCTGTTTTTTTTCCTTTTACCGTTTCTTTGTTTTCTTTTACTTGTTTCTTAAAATAAATAAACGAAGTGGAAGAGGAGAGGTTCTTACTAGTAGTGGCGCGTCGTCGATGCCCTTGTTGCGTTTCGTCTGAATCGGAGTTGAAAAGGGAGGAGGTTTCGGTGAGGAGCAGAGAGGGGGAGAAAGCAGTCCTTGCGGTTGCCGTTGCTGAAAAGGGGAATAGGGTTTTGATTAGGGTTTGAATGAGATTTATTTGGTTTGAAAAACGGCACCGTATTAGTGTAACCCAATATCCCATGTGACCCGACCCAGAACCCGACCAGACCTGCGTTTTTTACTGCTCTGGTTTATTTACGCGATTAGTCCCCTTGTTTTATAATGTGTCTAAATTAATTTTTTTATTTCTTTTAAATTTTGCTGCATATTCTATTACTGTTTCAATTTAATCCAGGTTGTTGCGCAGCGTTTTGGAGGAAGGGATTAATTTCCCTTTTGGTCCTCCACTGTTAAACGCGTGTTCTATTTGGCCCATTTGCATTTTATTTATTTTAAATCTGCCTCTGAGTTTTTGTTTACTTTCAATTTAATCCCTAATCTGTTGTTTTAGTTTTTTTTTCAGTTTTTTTATATTATTAATTTTGTTATATTAATTATTATTATATTATTTTATTATTATGCCTATAGGTATGTACACGCATATATATCTTATAATATATATATGTATATATTTTAAATGTTTTTTTAAATAAATACATATACATATTTTATATATTTTACTATTATTTTATTTTCTTAGTCTTTATATATATATACACGTATATACATTTATATTTTATAATATTTATACATTTTCCATACCATATAATCCATATATATTTTTTATAATATATATTTATACACTATTCAAAATTATTTTAAATATATTTTTCGCATTTTTTTATATATACATATATATTCATATTTTCATAAGTTACTACTATATTATACTTATACAATTTTTTATTTTTTTTGTAAATACATGTATATGTTTTATATATATTATTTTATTTTATTTTTATAATTTTTGTATACATGTGTATATATATGCATTGACATTTTATAGTACATATACATGTATAATTTAAATTAAAGTTTGGTTTCATGTTGTACATTAAACATTTTATCATACTTTTAAAGGAAACAATGTTGGTTTTTATTAAAGCATTAAAATCATCTTATTTTGTAAATTTTCAAGATATTTGGCATTCATGATTCTCGAGAAAGATCATGTCCTAACTTACTGGATTTCGATTGTTTTTTCGATGAATTTAGAGAGCCAAGTATTTATTTTGCAATAAAATCACACGGATTCAAATAAAAGCTTATTCTCGGGAATTCAAAAATGTTGGGTCCTAACTCACTGGACATGACATTTTGTCATCTCGAAATAAGAATTTTTAAAAAAGGTAAATAAATAAAGGCAATGTTTGGTATTTGGAATTTTGAGAAATTGTACGCTAACTTACTGGGTTTCGATTCTCTTCATTTTACCTAAATAACCGAATATCCTTCTTAGGTTTAAATGCACGAGTTTTAAAAATCAAAAGACAAACTTAATTTTGAAGATTAAAAATGTTGCGCCCTAACTTACTGGGTGTGACGTTTAAATTCTTTGAAATAAGAACGTCTCATTTTTTAAATTCATTCAGGATAAAAAAGTTTTCTTTTAAAATCTTTTCAAATTTTCGACACCAAGACATTAAACGATCAATTTGGTATCGGTTTTGGGCGTTACGAGGGTGCTAACCCCTTCCTCGTGCGTAACTGGCTCCCGAACCCATTTTTTCAAGTTTCGTAGACCAAACCCGTTTTTAAGGTGAGCCGATCACACCTCCATCAAGGATCGGTGGCGACTCTAATTTTTATTTTTTAAAGTCAACTAAATCTTTGTTTTCAAAAAATTGGTTTCGACAACTTGGCGACTCCGCTGGGGACTGGTTAGAGAGTCGAGCCGTAAATTGATTAATTTTTGTCTTTCGGTCGAGCAATCAAAATTTGTTTTAAAATCGCGATTCCCCCTTATGCATTATTTTCATGATTTTGATCATAATATGTTTGTTTGGTTGGTCCAAATATGTTAATGTGTATTTGTATTTTGCATTGCATAGGTTGGTCAATTTTACCCCTCTAAGTGGAAGTGATAAACTAGTCTTTCGTGAGGTTTTCACCTCCGTGCAGGATAGTGGACCGCTTTTGGGATACATCCGTACCTATGTCTTCGTGAGATTTTCATCTCCGTACAGCCATAGAGAAATGTATTCCCCTGAACTGAACTCGGTCCATATGAGCCTATAATGGGTGAGGATCGAGAAATCTGCTGGTTCGGGTACCTTTGCTCTAGAAGCCAAACCTCATATAGTGAACCTTAGGAACTCACCCTAAGTAGAACTACACTGAACCCTAGTAGATACCCTAATAAGTGTTTTATTATTTCTTGATTGTATTGGATTCAACGTTTATACCTGATACTAACTTGTTATGTTTTGTTTTTGGCTACATGACATTTTGACTGCATGGCATTTCATCATAGAAAAGAGGTGTTGATTCACGTTTGTTTGCTAAATAGAGAGCTTGTCATGGAAAATGGATTTCTTGATAAATTGGAAGTCAATACGGTTGTCCGAATATAGTCCAAGAAAACATGATACGAGAAGTGTAACAAGAGGAGTATACGACCTTGCTACGTTGCCTGAAGATTCAAGTTAGCAAAGATTATTCAAGAGTTGTCAAACATCCCAACCTTTTTAAAGAAGCTCATGAGCATGAATGAGCAAGGAGTTGCGACCTGGATCAAGCAAAAGAAGCTAGTAGATGTCTATTGAAAAATTCGCAAGATGCATTTTAATATCCGGATGATCGAAGGCAAAGCCGTATATGTATCCGTTTTATGTAAAGAAATTTATCTTCTAGTAAAGTTTTCTAAAGGCAATTGAATCAGAATCAACGTCTTTTTATGTATTCATTTCATGCATTTGCATTACATGACATCATATGCATTAAAATCCATTAAAATAGCCTAATTGAGTAAAATTGTTTCAGTTAATTTGGAAAACTAATACCTTTACTGCACCCAAGCAAAGACTAGAGAAATGGACCAAAGGTTGGAGAAATTAGAGTAAATGCAAATACAGATGCAGGAGCAATTGACCAAATTTCAACAAGATATAAGGGATCAGTTGTTAGAATTCCAAAGAAATATGATGTGCCAGTTAACCCAGTTATTGGCTAGAGGGTTAGAAAGAGGAAAGAGCCCAATGGTTCACATTGGAGATGATAATGAGGACCCTACATATCCTCCAAGCTTCACCCCAAAAAATACCCAAGCACAACCAAATGCATATCCACAAAGGGTAATGGTTAACATCCGACCCCAATATCAGACTAGCACCTCGACACCAGTGAATTTTTAGATTGGCTCAGGTTCCAACCCGAGGGGCAATTTAACTAATCATGTTGTCCTTTATGATCTAGCAGAAACAGAACAGGCGAGGGTAGAGTTCCCAAAACAATTTAAAGATCGTTACAAGCAGAAAGGGCAAGAGTGGAACTCTCAAATAATACTTTAAACGTCCCAAGGAAAAGGAAAAATGAGGTGAATAATGCGAGTGGATATACAAGGGTTATTCAAAGTCGATTGCCACAAGCCAGCCAAAGACGGTTACTACTAGCCATCAGAGCCCTTTAAAGCGAGGATCTTACACGAAGATAAATACAGAAGGGCCTCAGCTCACGCCTATACCGATGTCATATAGCGAACTATATCAAAGTCTATTTAATGCACATGTGGTGTCCCCCTTCTATTTGAAGCCAATGTTGCCCCCATTTCCTAAATGGTATAAATACAAATGCTCAGTGTGAATACCATGCAGAAATTGCGGGGCATTTGATAGAAAATTACATTGCATTCAAAAAGATAGTTGAAAGACTCATTAATATAGGCGTTGTCAAATTTGATGATTCGTCCAGTACAGAAAATTCGCTACCCAACCATGATTGATAATGGAGTGAATGCAAAGTGTTGGGAAATGTTCACATTAATGCCATATATGAAGACGAAGTTTAAAAGGGTCCTTGTAGATATTCGCCCTTATCAACTTGGAGATGTTCTAAATAATTGGACTACGGAGGAAGTTCCTGTAGTTTTTAGAGCTTACTCAAAGTAACGTTCAGAACACTCTTATTGCTTTTTAGCCTAGAAGTGATAAAAACACCTTTGTGAAATAGGCTCATGTCTGAACGTTATTATTTTAATGAAATACATTTTTGTGATTATTTTGAGCCAATATTTTCATTCTTTACGAATAATTCTGGATTCTTTCATTCTTTTGGATTTTCTTCCAAATCATTCATTCATTCATAATCATACTGTACAAATAACTATTCATAAATTCATACATTCTTTTGTATATTCTTTGGTACCTACTATAGGTCCCCAAATATCAATGTCATGAGTGACACTGCTACAGATTTAGAATCTCCTTTTGAGTGAGACATGTGTTTAGAGGGATCTCATGACTTTGAAGATGAGATAGATCGTGGCCTATCTCCAGACTTGTTGAGGATGGTAGAACAGGAAGGGAAACAATTTTTACCTCCTGAGGAGACAATAGAGATTGTGACCTTAAAAGAACGTGCATAACCGGAAAAACAAAGTAAGACCTTGTTGAGTTACTTTAAGGGTTCAAAGATGTCTTTGCATGGTCATACCAGGACATGCCCGGGTTAAGCACTGATATTGTAATCTGAGTAACAGCATGACGTCAAAAATTTACAGTATGTTCAGGATTAACATAATGAACGATGCAGTTAGAATTCTTTGTCGGGGCAATGTCTTCTTCTTTGGCTCATCATAGTTTTGCCCGTTGAAGTCAAGTTGTCATTTCTCCGTATTTTTTAGATTTCATCCTAATTGAAGAGAAAGATCCAAAGTTTTTTGTCATAGTTAAATTTCACCCCAAAAGGCTCTATGAGAGAAACCTGATACTAAAAAAATCTTTCGCATACAAAATAAAAGTGAAAGATTTTATGTGGAAGACCTTATCTGGAATAACATTGATTATGATCGAAAGGGATGACCAGGACTTGCCTAATCCTATGAGTGCAGATTAAATCCAAAAAACAAAGAGGGAAAGAAAAGAAAACAAAAACAAAAACAAAAACAAAAACAAAAACAAAAAACAAAAAGAAACAAAAACCTCTACCAAGGCAATGTCTTTCTCTTTAGCTTATCACGGTTTTTTCCATTGAAGTTGAAATTCTTTCTCTCCGGGTATTGGCTGAGCTGAAATAGGATGAAGATCCAATCTCGATACAATTAGTTAAACCTAATTGAAGGAAAATGGCTAAAAGCTATTCGTCACGGTCAGCTGTACCAAAAACGGATGATGCGAGCTTACAACAAAAAGGTTCGTCCCAGAGAATTCCACGAGGGAGACCTGGTATTGAAAATGATCCTTCCTCTACAAAAAGATTATAGAGAAAAATGAGTGTCAAATTCGGAAGGTCCTTATGTTGTAAAGAAGACCTTTTCTAGAGGAATACTAATCTTGAGTGAGTGGATAGTAAAAAACTTATCTAATCCTGTAAACACAGATTCAGTCAAGAAATACTTCGCTTAAAGAAAGAGAAGACCAAGGTAAAAACCCGCAAAGATCACTTCGAGTCGTAAAAAAATGATGAAATGAAAAAAAATGAAAAAATGAAAAAGAAAAATGAAAAATGGAAAAAGTAAAAATTGAGAGGCTAGCGTGAAAACCCGTAAAGGGCGCCTTAGAACAAAGGGGATTTGAGTTGAAAACCCGAAAAGGGCGGCTCAAATTTTATCAGAATAGGGCAGAAAGTGATCAGAGTGGCTCAGATTTTGATCAGAATGAGGCATGTGGTGGTCTTGATATACTTGAATCAGCAGGAAAGGGTATGCGACATCTTGGGGCATCGACAGAGTACTGTAGATCTGCTAAACACATGTCAAACTCAGAATGGTCTTCAGCAAGTTTGTACAGAGAAGTTCAAGCTGCGATTTTTGGGGCACCTAGTCTTTATACTATTTATACTTGCTTATTCTTGGAATACTTCATTCTTTTTCAAGATACAAGTCAATTCCTCTTTTATTCTCAATATTCTTCATAATTTATTCATTTCGAGCTATACTCTCAAATCAATTCTATTTTATCCATCGTTTGGTTCTTTTTGCAAGCATGTTGCATTAGAATAACGATTAATGGACTAATAAAACTTTCACAAGGGAAGTTTTACATATTACTTTAGAGGTTTCTAAATAATACAGGAACCTGAAATAGGATTATTGTTTAGAACGCACCAAGTTTAAAGGTTAAAATATCTAGGAAGGAAAAGTCTAAATTAAGACTATCCCTTCAGATTTTGTTGTCAAAAAATTTATTGAACAAAATGACAAGATGTGTGTCAGTGATAAGGCTTCAAATGAACAAGCAAACAATGATCACCAAGCAATAGGAAGAGGTTTCCTCGGAGAAGAAAGCCTTTATTTGTGCATAGGCATTTGGTATGACACCTTGGGAATGGTGTAAAGGACCAAAGAGCTTCACATTTTGTATCCTTGAACTGTGATAGGAGAGGATTGAGAAAAGACCAGATTTTTCTACCCTTGGGTTACAGCGGGAGAAAGATGGTACAAATTTTGCATCCCAGTAGATTGAACTTTGAAGTTACAGTGGGGGCTGTTTGATTAAGTGTTTCTTCGGAGATGCCAGCCGAGCAAGAAGGCGTTGTAGCATATCAGTGATAAAATCTTAATACCTTGAGTAATGACAGCTTAAGCGATAAAGAAAGATCATTCTCGAAAAAATAATATTCTACATTCATTCAAATGTCATTCATACACGTCTAGTTAGGAGCATTTGATTCATTTTGATTATGACATCCTAATCACTAGGCATAATTAGGTTCATAGATTGAATTATACAGGTCATGTTCCCCAAAGAACAAACCGGTGAAACCATAAACCCTTATCTCCCTGAACAGTAGTGGAGTAGGTTGAAAATAGCAGATCTTGTCTTCCTGTATTGGCAGCAAAGTAGATCGAAGATACCAGCCTTATCTCCATGAGCAGCAGTGGAGTAGGTTGAAAATGAGAGATCTTGCCTTCCTGTACTGGCAGCGAAGCAGATCGAAGACACTAGTCTTATTGCCTTGACATTGCAGTGGAATAGATTGAAGCCACAATGGCGAATCTTACTTCCCTAGCGTTGTAGCGGAGCAGATTGAAGCCACGACGGTGAATCTTATCTCCCTGGCGTTAAGACTTGGATTAGCTGAAGTGGAGTGGATTAAAGCTGTGGGCAGCGAATCCTATCTCTTTGGCATTACAGTGGAACAAATTGAAGCCACTACGGCGAATCTTGCTTCCCTGGCGATGTAGTGGAACAGGTTAAAGCTACGACGGTGGATCTTGTTTCCCAGACATTGCAGTTAAATAGATTGAAGCCACAACGGTGAGTCTTACTTAGCGGTGCAGTGGAACATATTGAAGCTATGACAGCGGATCTTGTTTCCCAGGCATTGCAATTAAAAAGATTGAAGCCACAACGGTGAGTCTTACTTCCTTAGCGGTGCAATGGAATAGATTGAAGCTACGACGGTGAATCTGATTTCCCCGACATTGCAATTAAAAAGATTGAAGCCACAACAGCAGATCTTACTTTTCTGGCAGTGCAGTGGAACAGATTGAAACTACGACGGTGGATCTGGTTTCCCCGACATTGCAATTAAAAAGATTGTAGCCACAACGGTGGATCTTACTTCCCTGGCGGTGTAGTGGAATAGATTGAAGTCGCGACAGCGAATCTTGTTTCCCCGACATTGCAGTTAAACAAATTGAAGTAAATAATACTATTTCCCTAAAGTTACAGTAGAGCGGATTAACATCCAGGTCTTATTTTTCTGAGGTTACAGAGAGCAGATCGCATCAAGTCTTATCTCCCTGAAGTTACAGTGGAGCAGACTGAAGACCCAAATCCTATCTCCCTGAGGTTGTAGTGGAGTGGATTAAAACATACAAATCTTATCTTTCTGATGTTGCAGAGAGCATATCGCATTTAGTCTTATCTCCCTAAAGTTGCAGTGGAGTAGACTAAAGATAGCAAATTTTATTCTTCTGAGAAGCTACAAGATACAACTCCTATCTCTCTAACGTTGCAGTGGAGTGGATCGAAGCACTAGTTCCTACACCTTTGAGGATGCAGTAGGATAGAATGAGGCTACTCGAAGAAGAAAAGCGCTAAGGGCTAGCGTGACCGGGCACAATTGGGTTTTTTAGTCTTTACTCTGTTCTCGTTACACACAACGAGCAAAGAGGGGCAGCTGTAATACCCAATTTTGGGCTCGGGCCCGCATAAGCAGAAAACAGAACAAATTCAAATAATGTCCATATTATAGACCAAAAATGAAGCCCAAATAAAAAAATTAAATAGTCCATTTTTACATGGATGTGGCCCGATTTCACCAGCCGGATTACCCTACAATCCAAATCAGCCCAAAACTGAAAAATTTGGAAACCCTAGAGTCTTCAGCAGCAGCCTTCTTCCTAGCCTTGGCGTCACAGCAACCGCTTCTGCCCCACGTCGCCCTTGCACATCGCACACGTTGTCCCGCGCTCCAGCACGTTCTTCCTGCAGAAAACGACAAACCACGGCCACGAACAATAGTAGAAAAATATAAGGAAAAATGTAAAAAAAAAAGAGAACAGTTTTTGGGAGTTTTGGCTCCCTTATTTCGGCTATTAAAGCCAAATAGAAATCTGTAAAAGGGGGAGAAAAATATTGTATTGAAATATTGAAGAAATACGAAAGAAAAGAAAAAAAACATTTTGAAAGGTGATTGATTTGGTTCTATTTTTTTCCCCTTTTACTGTTTTTTTGTTTTCTTTTACCTGTTTCTTAAAATAAATAAACGAAGTGGAAGAGGAGAGGTTCTTACTAGTAGTGGCGCGCTGTCGATGCCCTTGCTGCGTTTCGTCCGAATCGGAGTTGAAAAGGGAGGAGGTTTCGGTGAGGAGCAGAGAGGGGGAAAAAGTAGTCCTTGCGGCTGCTGTTGCTGAAAAGGGGAATAGGGTTTTGATTAGGGTTTGAATGGGATTTATTTGGTTTGAAAAACGGCACCGTATTAGTGTAACCCAATATCCCATGTGACCCGACCTAGAACCCGACCAGACCTGCGTTTTTTACTGCACTGGTTTATTTGCGCAATTAGTCCCCTTGTTTTATAATGTGTCTAAATTAATTTTTTTATTTCTTTTAAATTTTGCTGCATATTCTATTACTGTTTCAATTTAATTCGGGTTGCTACGCAGTGTTTTGGAAGGAGGGATTAATTTCCCTTTTGGTCCTCCACTGTTAAGGGCGTGTTCTATTTGGCCCATTTGCATTTTATTTATTTCAAATCTGCCTCTAAATTTTCGTTTATTTTCAATTTAATCCCTAATCTGTTGTTTTAGTTTTTTTTTCAGTTTTTTATATTATTAATTCTGTTATATTAATTATTATTTTATTATTTTATTATTATGCCTATATGTATGTACTCGCATATGTATCTTATAATATATATGTATATATTTTAAATGTTTTTTAAATAAATACATATACATATTTTATATATATTACTATTATTTTATTTTCTTAGTCTTTATATAGACATATACACGTATATACATTTATATTTTATAATGTTTATACATTTTCCATACCATTTAATCCATATATATATTTTTATAATATATATTTATACACTATTCAAAATTATTTTAAATATATTTTTCGCATTTTTTATATATACATATATATTCATATTTTCATAAGTTACTAATATATTATACTTATACAATTTTTTATTTTTTTGTAAATACATGTATATGTTTTATATATATTTCATTTTTATTTTATTTTTATAATTTTTGTATACATGTGTATATATATGCATTGACATTTTATAGTACATATACATGTATAATTTAAATTAAAGTATTGATTTCATGTTGTACATTAAACATTTTATCATACTTTTAAAGGAAACAATGTTGGTTTTTATTAAAGCATTAAAATCATCTTATTATGTAAGTTTTCAAGATATTTGGCATTCATGATTCTCGAGAAAGATCATGTCCTAACTTACTGGATTTCGATTGTTTTTTCGATGAATTTAGAGAGCCAAGTATTTATTTTGCAATAAAATCACACGGATTCAAATAAAAGCTTATTCTCAGGAATTCAAAAATGTTGGGTCCTAACTCACTGGACATGACATTTTTGTCATCTTGAAATAAGAATTTTTAAAAAAGGTAAATAAATAAAGGCAATGTCCGGTATTTGGAATTTTGAGAAATTGTGTCCTAACTTACTGGGTTTTGATTCTCTTCATTTTACCTAAATAACCAAATAAAAGCTTATTCTCGGGAATTCAAAAATATTGGGTCCTAACTCACTGGACATGACATTTTGTCATCTCGAAATAAGAATTTTTAAAAAAGGTAAATAAATAAAGGCAATGTTCGATATTTGGAATTTTGAGAAATTGTGCTCTAACTTATTGGGTTTCGATTCTCTTCATTTTACCTAAATAACCAAATACCCTTCTTAGGTTTAAATGCACGAGTTTTAAAAATCAAAAGACAAACTTAATTTTGAAGATTAAAAATGTTGCGCCCTAACTTACTGGGTATGACGTTTAAATTCTTTGAAATAAGAACGCCTTATTTTTTAAATTCATTCAGGATAAAAAAGTTTTCTTTTAAAATCTTTTCAAATTTTCGACACCAAGACATTAAACGATCAATTTGGTACCGATTTTTGGGCGTTACGAGGGTGCTAACCCCTTCCTCGTACGTAACTGGCTCCCGAACCCATTTTCTCAAGTTTCGTAGACCAAAAGTGTTTTTAAGGTGAGCCGATCACACCTCCATCAAGGATCGGTGGCGACTCAAATTTTTATTTTTTAAAGTCGACAACTAAATTTTTATTTTCAAAAAATTGATTTCTACAAACACATCAACCATTCTTAAAATAGTTTATGGAATTTATTACTAAATTGATGACCTAAAGTAGCATAAAATTTTTATTGGAATCCAAAATTTTATTTATGGATATCAAAATATTTATGATTCGAATCACCGAAGCTTTAAGTGTTGCGCTTATTTTAAGGAATTAATTACCATTGACTCCGGATTTCGTGAATATGGTCCATACTGTAATTTTGACTTGCTTTCAATTCCTATCGGCAACCATGAATATTGAAATTTTCATCCAAAATAGCTACATTTTAATTAATTTTACCTTCATAAAGAACTTTTAAAGCCACCATCTAGGACTAAATTGTTAAAAGAATATTTTTGGTATACTTTAAAGCCATGATGGCTTAGACTGATTTCCACATTTAAAAAACTTAAAGCAATCATGTCCCTACCAATGGACCTTGTCTTCACTTTGTTTTCATCTTTAGCATTGAAAAAATATATATAAATGGATAGAAAGAACAAAAAAATGGGCATTTGCTCCTCCTTTTTCCATTATGGTCCCAAACAAAAATACTAACAAATTAAAGCACTACAATTATGATCAACCTTTTGTCATCATATTACCTTTTTTATAATCATCCCCATATATCCACCAACCAAATATATATGGGACCATGAACTGAATTACTGGTAGAGTGATAAAATATTCGTATTAATCAAGTCATCAATTTACAATTTTATCTCTCTCAAATTAAAAGAAAACATTCATAAATTTACAAAACTAATACACTAATAATTAACAATCAAACCTATTTCATTTATGGTTAAGTTGGCCTAGTATTGTTTGGCACTTGCAAAACCATAAAAACCCTTTTTTCTTTCTTTCATTTGAGGTGTTAATAACAACTTTTTCTTCTTCTTTTCATCAAACCCTAAAACAGCCAACATGCTGGTGATGGTGATGATGATGATGATGAAGTGACTTTTCACCATCAATCAGCCCACGAACATTCCTAAACTCTTCTACATGACAAGGGATGGTAATCATACCCTTCTGCTCAAACCCATACTCTTCCTCAGCTTCTTTCAACAATTGCATGAACAAAGGATGATTAAAATACAAAATCGGCACCACAAACCTTTGTTGTTCTTCTTCTTTTGGTCCTACTTTGATAGCCAAACACCCTTTTGGCACACCCTTTGCTTGCTTCTTCCCTTGATGATGATGATGATGAAGGTGGGGTATGTGTAAATGAAAGTTCCTTGAATTTTTCTCACCATTACCCATTTCTTCAACAAAGGTGATGATCAAAAATGAAAACCCTAAGAGCTTATAAAAGAAAAGGGTTGTATTATAAGGAAGAACAAGGGAAAGGCCAAGGGTTCTTTGCTAAGGATTGTATGAAAATAGGGAGTGATGAGTAAAGAAGGAGTTTAGTCATGGTTGATAATCCATACGAAACATGTAAATTTATTACCTTTATTTATACACTATAGGCTTATGAAGAAGGGGAGTGGGGTTATATGCTACGGAAAGGACTAGGGTTTTTTCTTTGTTTTTTTTTTGGAGAAAGTTTATTCCTATACGTTTGATTTTAAAGGGAATCTTATGATGACAAGAAGCGGAAGATTAATTACGTTTTTTTCTGTTCTAAATAATTACAAATATATTAAAAATTATAAAAAAGAGTTAATTTTATCAAAATAAATTTAAAAATTCAAACTAAAAAATCAAGAACCGAATTATGTTGAATGGTTTAAAAAAAGTCAAACCAATATCACCTGATTCAAATTTAAAAATAATTTAGAGTTTAATATAAAAAGAATATAAATATTGGGGTAGGAATGGCGTAATGTGTAATTAATAACGAATCGAAGGGGTAAGACGCGTGGATGGAGGTGGAAGCGAATGTGGCATATTTTTTAAATAAAGAAAGAGATTGCCGACAGACGACAACATAGATGTCGTTTTACAGTTCTAATAATAATATAATTTAATACTCCGTTATTTCTATTATTTTTAAAATTAAAAAATAGGATCTAGAAAGTAATTAAAATAGAAGTCAGGGAAGGGAAAGGCCAGGTCTTGAGCTGTGTCCGAACGGACATGAAAATGGTGGTAAGGTCACGTCAGCTTTGTGATCATTAAATAAAAATTACTAACATATAAACCAATGAAATAATTACTTTAATTTTCCTCATCTTTATATGATTAATAAAAGGGTAAATTATCAAAATAGTCATTTTTTTGTTTATCTCAAGTTATATTTTAGTCACTTATGTTTGAAATGTTACGCTTTAGTTACTTACATTAACGTGTTATAACATTTTAGTTACTAGGCCATTAATTGTTATCAACGGTGTAATGGTAAACTAAAATGTAACTAAAATGTAATGGTGTAACGTCAAATCATCATTTCAAACAAAAATTTTTGGTGGCCTAGTAACTAAAATGTTACGACACGTTAACGTAAGTGACTAAAACTAACATTTCAAATATAAGCGACTAAAATGTAACTTGAGGTAAACAAAAGTGACTATTTAATTGTTTACCCTTAAAAAACAGCTTGATTATTTTTAAATATTCAATATTTATTTATTTATTTATTTATTTTATCATTCTATCAATATTGCACATGTCATCTAATCTTTTCTAAATTTTCTATTTTAAAAAATACTGTGGAACCGTATTCCTGCTACTACGTGTTAAACGGTTTCTCTCTTGTACATATATAATATTTGTTTGGTAAAAAAATATGGGTAAACTATAAAAACAGTCACTTTTGTTTGTCTCACATTACATTTTAATCACTTATGTTTAAAATGTTATATTTTAGTCACTTACGTTATCGTTTTGCTACGAAGTGGTCACTTTACCATTAAGCTTCGTTACCCCCCTAACGGTGATCCTACGTGGCAGTCCAAATGAGTTTTAAATACCAACTTGGATGTCCTACGTGGCAGTCCAAATTAACTTTATTTAATTAAAAACCTATTTTCATCCCAATAATTAGACATCCAAGTTGGCATTTAAAACCCATTTAGACTGCCACGTAGGTCTGTCGTTAGGGAGATAGTAGAGTTTAATAGTAGAGTGGTCACTTCGTGATAAAATGATAACGTAAGTGACTAAAACGTAACATTTCAAACATAAGTGACTAAAATATAATTTGAGGCAAACAAAAGTGACTATTTTTATAGTTTATCCAAAAAAAATTTAATTATTATTTGATATATTGATAAAAAAAATTAGTTTCACAAAAGTGTATAAAGTAGACTATTGAATTTTGTTATTTAAGGTTGTGTTTGATAAATTAAAATTTTAATTGCTGTAAAATTAAGTATTAAATTTTTATTATTAAATTTTATAAATGTTAAATTTATATTAGAAAATTGTTTGATAAATTAATAAATATTGATTTTTAAAAGATTATTTATTATTTTTAATTTTATTATATAATATTTTATATTATTTTGGATGAAAAACAAATATGTTAATTTGAATATCTCAATTTTTAAAAAGGATAATTTATTTTAATTTTTAATGAAATAAAACAACTTAATATAATTGATAAGTAGCTATCTA